>NW_024582057.1:10281653-10429232 GCF_017639235.1 Corvus kubaryi
GTTTGGGAACGGGCGGGGGCCGCGGGTTTGTCCGGTGAGTTCCATTGGTCACGCCGATGGGAACAGGTCAACAGTTCGCCTGGGACCAGTCTGAGCGAGCCTCCGTATCGCCTGGCTAAAAGATTTCCCTGAGATAAGGCCGTGCCTTGGCTGATGGCTCTGGTGTACGGAGCCACGTGGGTTTGCCCAAAGCCGGCAGGAGCGGGCCCAGAGCTGTGCCGTGCCGGTGGTGGAACAATGCTGAGTGTGGAAACATGGCTGCTACAGGCCTTTCTAATTTTTATTTCCTAATTTCTAAAGTCTGATGCAGTTGAAACTTCTGCTATTGTAAGATGTCTCCTTTTAAAAAATCACTATTGTTATAGGATCGTGGCTTTCCACCGAGGTTTTTTTTTTTTTTTACAGTAGGGAAATAAAGGGAATATTGCAGAAAAAAATATAGTTCAGCAGAATGGCTTAGGGATACTCCGTTAGGAAATAGCAGGCTTACTGCTCTCTCATTTCCCCAATTGTGTTCCCAACTGTTGTGTTCCCCAATGAAGAGCCTACAATTTTAAGATTAACCAGTGCTCTGAGTAATCACAAAGTTTCAGTGCTCCTCGTTTTGATTCCCCCACAGTTACATAAAGGAAGTGTATTTGAAAGGAGAACCAAGTCTGTGGCTTGCTTAACAGCACAGTGAAGAATAAAATTAATTTTAATTACAATTATGCAGAGCAGCATCCCTGAACTGCTTACAGCCTCAAAGTATAAACTGCCAGATCTGACTGCCCCTTATCTGTTTGTTCAGAAGCCGATGGTGCTATGATGAAGAGCTTTATCAAACAACTAAGAAACTGTCATGCAGATTATAATAGTCTTGTATGCATCACTCAGATTTACCACAGAGCAGTCTTGAATGGTGGTCACAGACTATAACATTTCCTGCATTCTTATATATGTACAGCAAACAACTGTATTTTACTTTTAAAAATTAAATGACTAATTTGAAGGTAGCTCATGTTGGATTTATAAGTTCCTAATGGCTGTTCAGTCCTCTTCTAGTGACACAAATGGACTTGACCCTAACTCAGCGCAGCTCTCCTCACTCATTGGCATCACAGGAGCACTGCCGCTGTCCTCACTGCCTCTTCAGGAGTGGAATGAGGAGTGGGAAGTGGGTCAGACCTTACCCTTCCATCTCTGACTGCCAACAATTCTTTGCTGGTCCCAGGACTAGGGTGGTGAAGAAAAGTTGCATGAAGTCTCGTGAACTTGTTTTATCCTCTTTTATTTGATACTGTTTGGCAGTTATGGCTGGGCTGAACCTGTGAATCTTTCCAGATCCCTGCAGTCATTAGCTAAAGCAGCTATCATAATGCCACAGTAGAATATTTTCTTATGTTGTCATTTTGAAACAGTAATTCTAGAATTACAGCAATTCTTGTCATATTATTGTTATATTTCTTTCCAAAGAAAAATTATTGTGACTGTCTTGGGGGATGTGCCAAGCTGGAATTGTGGAAGCACAGAAATAAGACGCGAGGTTTCTGCTTAGTAATTTGAACAGTTATTTAGTCTGAATAGAATTTGCAAGATCAGAATTACAATGATCCAAATGTTAGAAATAACATTTCCTACTTCAACAGTCTGTGATTCAAATAAAATGTGACATAGTTCCAAACAGATAACACTATAGAGAGTGAAAAAGGACTTTATTTTTGTGGTAATGGGTGGAAGGGGATGGCAGAAAGAGAAGGTCCACTGGTCCATTCAAAAATCCACAAAGGTAAGGTAAATCACAAGTTCATGAGGGCAGTGCTTGAAAGTACACTCTTCTCGTCCAGAAAACACACACCCTATTTGTGACAGTTCCCAAGCTGATTCTTAGTTTAACAAATAAACTTAAGAACCTGATTAACTCAGTCCTTCTTAATTTTCCCTTCTTAAAGTCTTAAACTATGATACTTGAGGAAAACAGATGTGAAAGATGTGAAGTCAGGAGAGGAAAAAAAAAAAGAAGGGAAAGGAACGTTATGAGGAGACAAAAAGAAGACAAAGATATTCGAAGTGGACTTACAAGTAATTCAGTAGCTAGTAGCTGAGGGAGGTGTCAGCAAGGGAGAGGGCAGTGCCGAAAGAGAACTGAAACTTAAGAGCCCAAGAGAAATGAAAGTGAAACTCTGGACTGTGAATGGAATGAGGACATGGAAGGGAAGTGCTCAAACACTGACAATCTAGTACAATGGGAAAAGCTACTATAAAATTATCTTGCCTATAGCAAGTGCCCTGGAGGTTTTTTAACCTGGGTTTCTTTAAAAAAATGTATAGCTTGCATAGGTCTTTAATGACTTGGGCCCACAGTCATGCTGACTTAGGGTGAGCAAATGTACAGAGCCTTAGAGGGAAAAGTATGTCTGTAATCTGTCTGAGCTGAAAGCCAGATGAACTCTGATGCAACACAGAGCAGGCAGAGGAGCAGCAGGACGGTGCTGCCGGTTCAGGAGCAGCACTTCTTTGGGAAGTGGGTTTCATTAGAGTACATCAGGGGTCTAGTCTGACACCCCAGGACAAAGGGCAAGAAGCTGTGTCTAAGCAAGCCATGGTTGCCACTACTGGATTTGCAGCAAAAGGAATAGTAACTTTTCTGAGTCTTCCCCACCTGCTCTCTTTCCATCTGTACATCATAACCCCTGTTTACCAAACCCTCAGAGCTTCCTGAGTGCACAGAAGCTTCACTGCCAGTCTAGAAATGTCTTTACTGACAGGTTCTTCTGTGAGCCTTCTGGCTCAGCTTTTCTACCTGGCTGTGACCATCACTGTTTGGATGCATGAGCTGTGGAGAACATCAGGAGACACACAAGCCCTGGAGAGGCAGTTTCCTGTACTTTGGGTGCCACCACACCAAGTAGAGGCAGCCACAACGTGTCTTTTGAATGAAATCTCCTCCCTCACTAAGTTCTTCCAAAGAGGTAATCGGCATTGAGGGGTTTTGCTCAGCAGGCCTAAAACTTCCCCAGCAATGCTTTTAGATGGGGGGAAAACCATTAAGAAGACTAAAAAGCACAACACTATGACACTGGACTGAGTGCTGAAGCCAAAGGAGGACAACAAAGCAACCTTCAGCTCTATGAACATACAGTTACATTTCTTTTTTATTATTATTACTTTTTTTTTTTTTTTAATATTGGCTTCTCACCAAGGCAGTCAAAAGATTTTCCATTAATTCCAGCAACACATAAAATCACTTTCACAGTCTCTGTTTGTTTGTTCCCACTACTATGGATCTGGTAAAATTGTTTTGTAAGAATGGGAATGAAGTTGATCTGTGGCCCATTCAGAAATCAGATAGGAACACTGTAGGATATGTAGATATATCTTTCATATACAGCAGTATATATATTTATATATTTCATATCTATCAGGATTTTTTTTCATGTTGATACTGTCCCCCAGGTACTGTCTCTGCTACTAAGTATTTTCACTTTTAACAAAGGCTGTAACAAATCCTCAGTGAGGATCTTTGTGTGGATTCCCATACTACAGGGTAGAAGATACATAAATAAGGAAACAAATCTTTCTATCCTCCTTTCCTCCTTTATTCCTTTTCTTCTCTTTCTCCCCCTTTATTCCCTTTCTTCTCCTTTCCCAGACTGTAGGAAGATCAATTGCTTCTTTATATGAAGTTTGCAGATGTGTTTAATCCACTGTCAGTAACATTGTCAGGTCTCCCAGCCAAACTCCCAAGGTGTAAGGGAATCATTTCGGGCAATGTCAGACAAATGTCACACAAAAGAAAACAACCTGGAAGAAAAGATAAGTTCCTTGATAAAGCTCTGGAATGATTTTGCTGACTCATGATTTGTCCTTTATCTCATGACAGTTGGCATTTTTTGTGTAACTTGCCTTTTGTTAAATAGGAGGTAGTTACCTTTTAGCCCTGGCATCTGGAAGAAAAAGCTTTGAGAATGTGAGAACTCGAAATTCACTAAAAATAAAACCTGTCAAATTGATAGGTTGTTATTACTTGTTTTTTAATTCTTATTGCTGTGGTGTATTTTGAATATTTGAGCTGGTTTATTCTTTTAAACTCATTTTCAGCAGGAGTTGAGCAAGCTTATGTTTGAAAACTGAAGATATGTTTAAGAAAGCACTTTTTTAATATGCATGTGTGCAGTGAATACATGCATATTAAAGACATTTAAGACTTTATATTCAATATGAATAGTTAAATGCAGAAGATGACCCATAGTCCTAATTATGTTAGCATCCAGTGTAGGAATAAACGTACAATTTTAAGCACAGTTTAAATGGTTTAAACATAATTTTGGATTTAAAGTTACTGAAAAATAAGTTCAGAGTAGGCAAAGGGTGTGTTCCCAGGATCAGCTTCATTATGAAAGACTATTTCTAAAGTCAAAGTTGTTGGTTATTCATTTGCAAAGGTCAGCTGTCCCAGTCCTCTTTGGCAAGCTTGCCAATAAAGGTACTGTTATGGAACACGGTTGCAAATTTCAGCTCCCTGTTCAAGGGAAGCTGAACTGAGGCCACAGTCTATCTTTTACATAGCTGTCAAAGGTGAATTATTACCGTTTTCAGCTGGATCCAGCTCAGAAACCTGTGAAAGATGGAAACGTTACCAAGCTGCTAAGATAGGGGGCCTATTTCAACTTCAGTGCAGTATTCCAGCCTGTGAAATGCATGGCTGTCTGTATTGGTTTGCTTTCCTCCTTGTAAAGTTATTGAGAGAACTTAAGGAAAGTTAAATGTGCAGAAGCACTGGTATATTCATATCCTTTGGTTCTTCTTTCTGGCCAGTGGTTTCCTTGCACTGACTGAAATTCTCAGTGGGATTCTACCATCACCAAGCACAGCCTGCACTGATTCAGGTCCCCCTGAGTTAAGGCTGGTATAAATTGTGCAGTACCAGGATACCTTGTACCCAGAACTGAAATTTGCACAGAAAGCTACTACCCAATCTAGATGACAATTCCATTTCGTGGAAGAGAGCCATGGGCACTTCAACACTATTCAGCTTTGGGCTTTCTAATGTTTCATCAAGGACATCAGTGGTGACATGCCTGTGACTCCAGGTTGTTACAGGTGAACCATCGGTGTGTGCTTTCACAAGGAGCAGCACACAAACTCATGAACATGGGCAGCCTGCACACACAGGTCAGTTAATGCCAGGGCTTTGCTGTCATGGGAAGTACCACTTAAATAAGACCAGTAGACAGAACACCATTTAAGCACCCGCCCAAACCAGTCTCTGTTCTAGTTAGCAGTGAAGTACATCCTTAAGTATAAAGCAGTGAAATTTAAACACCTACACAAAGAAGAAAAGACTTAGGCCACCTTAAGCATCTGATGAAAGTTAATTGAAATCTGTTCTGAAATGAGGGCCCGCAGAAGGAATGTGGGTGTGGCTCAGGCACCAGGCCTGCCTGATATTAGTCATGTACATGATAATTATGTATGCAACGAGCACCCGGGAATCAAACTGAGAGGTTTATTGGCTAGATTATTTCATAATGTCTACACTTGGGCCAGAAGGAGGAGAAGAGCAACCTGCTGATCAAACCATATGGAAACCACCATGTGCACTGGAGGTTCTTCAGAGCAAAGCTCTCACCTGTACAGATTCCAAGGTACCAGGGAGAAAGCACTACATCCTGACCTTTAAAATGTGCAGTTACAGTCACAAAGACCAAGGGATGCCAGCGTGAGCTGTAGAAGAGTCATGAGTCACTTGTGAGATTTGTGCTGCAGAAGGAACATGTTATCCCTTTGCTCTGCTGGTAGTGCCAGTCTCTTTCTGTCTTAAACGATCCATCTGCTGCTGCCCAAATTAGACACACAGCTCTCGCCATCACTGTGCAAAGCCGTCGCCAGCAGTGCTCAGAGTGTGCTGTTCTACGTAGCTCAGACCTTGCTTAGCATCTCACCTGCGGATGGGGAACCCTCTCGTGCCAGGAATGGCTTATGTCCCACTGAAGCCCTCAAAAGAGGAATTGTAGCTGCAACTGCCAGAGACAATTAGCCAAAGCTGGGACCCTGTAGGTTTTTGCCAGGAGCCCAGCTGAAGGGCAAAAGGAGAGATCTTCCTCTGGGGTGGGAGTTGCTGTCATGAGCCTATGGATGAGACTGGGTCTGGTGGAAAAATGACCACCTCAGCTGCACAGCTCAGTGCTGCTGGGGGTATGAGGTGGTTTTCCGCTACTGCTTTTTTGTCTTCTGCTCCATACCATTTTTTTGGCTCAGGGCACACAACATCACTGTTTAAAAAATCCTCAAGCCTCAGCACACTTTGGTACTCTGTTGCTGTTTGTTTGTACCCACTGCATACATTAACCTGAAAACAGTGCAGGAGTGCTTAACAGAGGAGGTGTTACACACTGGCATTCAGTTATGGTAAAGTAGGTTGTGAAAATAAGTAAAACCGAAGAAGAAACCTTCACTTTCCTCCTGCTCTCTCCCACAATACATGTATTTATTTTGAGGTGCCCATAGTTCAATTGTCCTCGAGAGTTTTCCTCTTTGCTCTTTGGGGGTGTCCAGTATTCAGTTCAGCTGTGAATCCCTGCTTGTAAAGCAGGAGTTCTCCATTTGGCAACATCTTGGCAATAAAAGAAGGAATTGGAAATCTCTCAATGTGTAGGTGTTTCATTCTGGAGGTGTTTCTGGCTTTCTACTTCTGAAGAATGAGTAGGTTGCCTTGAAATATTGACATTTGCGGAAGCTCTTTAAGTCTGATCTGTGTTTATTAGGACTTTATAGCATATAAGCGGGATGTCTTATAATCTGGGGTCTATGAAGAAAAGCATCACAAAATTTACTCCAGAATAAAGAAATAATTCAATGAACAGTTGAGTGGATACCTCCTACAGAAGAAAAAAAGGAACCTACATAAGCTCTGGTTCCTACTGAAATTAATAGCCCCACTTCGGTGGCTTTTAAAGGTCCAAGGCATCAGATTTGCTGTTTAGTGTCAACATCTCAAATCCCGAGCAAAGCTGAAGTAGGGGACTGTGGTACAGAAAATATCTAAAGCTCCAGCCTCACCCCCTGGGGCATCACAGACTCCCACCACAAGGCCCTCCTCTGGTTGGGTGGTTTGGCTGTTTCAGCGGTGGTGCCTGGGCTCAGGAGCACCTGTGTTTCTTTTTCATAAAGAAGAAGAGGAATTTCTAAGTGGAGAATACAGGGTATCTTCTGTACCCATGAGATGAGTGGGTGCTCACCTCATTCCCGCTCTGGTTCAGCAAGGGCACTCCAGCATATGCTTAGCTTGAACTTGAATGTAACACTGATGATGCTTGTGACTTGTTTAGCAAAGAGAAATGTTTCGTGTGGCTGAAGCCCAAAGCCTTACTCTTTTTTTTTTCCTCAGTTACAAGCTATCATTAATAATTGAAGACAAGGGTAGGGTCACAAATTACCCTATTCCATACTTACCTCAAGGGATGTTTTCAACAGGATATAATTGTCATCCACAATCGTCTACTAACTCTTGAAATAATAGTTTAGTCATGCCTAGCTTTCTCTACCATGTATTGAAAGAGCAGTCAGAGTTTAGAAGAGGAATACCCTTCCTTTCCCAGAAATCTATGAAGCATTGCAGGCTCTGAAGAACAAAAAGCCTACGTGAGAAACAATTGGCAATAGGCCGGTTTTTAATTAACAAATTTTAAAACTTTTTTGTCAAAAAATTTCTTAGCATCTTCTTCTCAGTTGAGCACTTCCAAGATTTTTCTGTATTTATCCCATTTTTTCTCCTTTCTGTGCCATTTTATTCACAACTGCTCTTCTTTCTTAAATACTTGCCATTGGATATCAATGAGCTTCAAAAATCTTTTGATAGGCTTTGAAATCCATTCCCTTAATAAATCTGTTCTTAGCCCAAATGATGCTTTCTGGCTGTGACTTGTGCCAAATCTCTTGGTCCTTCCTGTTCCAGCCATCCATTCTGCTCTTGCAACATCCACCAAACAAGGCTGCCCGGTGTCTTTCCTGCAGAGGTCCCAATATTGCCCAATGCAAGGGAAGACATCACGTGTAGAAATCAGACTGCCACAAGGACAATGAGGACTACTGTGCTAGCCTCCAGTCCCCATTCAAGAACTTCCTTTTCATCTGTGTTATACTTCTACATTCAATTTTGATGATAAACTCACCTGGCCATGACAGAGACTTCCTCTGTCTTTGTGCAGTGGCCAAAGCATTGATCAAAGCCTCTAGAAAGTAATAAAATACCTAATAAAATAGCAATTAAGAAATCCGCTCTTGGGGACACGTTGCTTTTTCTATCTTTAATATGCCTGATGCACTTTGAGAAACTGAAAGAATTGCAATCTGTAAAGCTTTGAGTCTGCCTGAAGATGATGAGAAAGCCCTGATGATAGAAGGCTCAGATTGGAAAACGTTGTGAGCACACAGTCCACAATGCAGTACTCTTATCTATCTTGACAACCTGCTTTATCACCTCCCAGAGAAAAGGTGGCAAAATCAGTTAAATCAAATGAATTACCATTGCAGCCTTTTGCAGGATCCTTAAAAAGGCACTCCAGCTCCTCAGGAAAGGATGCTCTGTGCATGCATTTTAAATAACTTCAAGAGTTTAATTTTTTAACAATTTAATTACTATTCCGTGTCAGAAGGCAGTTGCAACATAATTTTGCCCAATTCTTTCTTTCTCTACATTTCCTGTTTTAAAGAGTCTCTGGGGATTGCCCTTCCTCAGTCCTGAACACTCTGTTTAAATATGTTAAAAAATAATCTTTGAAATGCGAAAATCTAGCTTGGATGTGTAGTTTGAATCTGGCATCTAATGAATTCCAAGGGTTCCCAGATCCCTCAATTCCTCTGAACATCACACTTTGACTAATTTAAAAATTCTACTGTCCTAGGAGCTCATGTTTTTTAAGCACTTAGAGAGCATAGTAATGAGCACAAGAGAAAAGCCAAAAGAATGTAACAGAGACATGAATTTCAAACAGCAAGTACCAAAAAACCTGAACATTACTTTTCCTTTCAAATAATCTTGCAACCATGAGAGAAAAAAAAAATAATTGTAGAAACTGATTTGAGACATGCAGTTTAACAAGATGTTTCCTCTCACTAGATCTCTGGAAATGCCTGGACTTCTTTTGCCATCTGCAAAGTGCTTTTCAAACATTGTTTACTTGATCTTAACCTTCTCCTGGGAGACCAGTGGGAAATTAGTGCATTCTTTTTCAAGGTATGGAAATTGAAACAAACATGGTTAAGCCTCATCATTTAGGAATTCATTCCCAGTGGATGCAATCTCTTCTGCAATTCTATCTTCAGAAGTGATGGCTGGAGGGAGCAATTGGAGAGGACAAGAATGGGCAAATTAGGAAGTTTCTAGAGCAAGGGATCTTTAATGATGAACAGAGATTAAAGAAGAACA
Organism: Corvus kubaryi; assembly: GCF_017639235.1. Taxonomy (NCBI): domain Eukaryota; kingdom Metazoa; phylum Chordata; class Aves; order Passeriformes; family Corvidae; genus Corvus; species Corvus kubaryi. Next base: position 10,291,063 of record NW_024582057.1, read on the forward strand.
GTATGTGAACTGGAATTGTGCTGAGGAGTGGGAATTGTTACTTGGAAGTCCTGTAAAATGTTTGAGAGTTAAACTAAAATGCATAGGCCTGGTGGGGCAGCAGGAGGCATCAAGGGAGCCTGCGTGCTCTGAAAGAAGCAAAGGGCAAGTTGCACGGCCTGCCTCGGGCTGTGGCACCAACCCTCCCTTGTCCCCTGTCTTCCCGTCTCCTGTGTGTGAAATGGACCTGGTACTTAGGCAGATTTTCTCAGGCAGGAGATGAAAGCAGGAGGGTGTTATGACAGAAGTGAGAAATGCAGCTGCACCTCGTTGCCTCTGGTTAGCCAGACACTGACCCACCACCACCCACCATTGCGCTGCCAGGGTATGTATATGCCAGGGTGTATGTACCTGTCAGTTCTCTTGTTTTGTCCTGGCCAAGAACACTGGCTTGCAATAAAAAGACCTGCAGGTTGAAAAACCTTGATGGCATATCTGAGGAACACATGCTTGTCCTGCCATGCAACATCATCAGAATAGCAGTGGTTTACTTGTTGGCTGTAAGATCCAGAAGGAAACATCTAATAGCTTGCTTCCCACTGTTTTGTCTCTCCTGTGGTCACCTCAAAGCTTTAGCCCGAGAAGGTTGGCAGAATTGGTCCATAGTGTGCAGTTAATTGCAGATTAAAACTCATGCAGATCAGGAACTTTGCCAATGAGATAATGTGAGACAACGAATTACGGCACTCAAGTAGGCTGATTTATCCCTAAGTGGTATCTGCCCTTTTAAATATCATCAGAACAGCCAGAACTTTTGACTTTAACAAAAGAAAAAAAAGGAAGAAAGGAAGAAAAAAAGCAAAGCTTTTGAAAATTATCCTGCATTTCATTCAGTGTGAATTAGTGAATGGTGTTGGACCTGAAAAGTATTGTTTTTCATAAATGATATTATTTGCAACAAATTCTCTATCAAATTGTGTCATACGGGACACAGCAGAAGCAGGACATTATGTTAGGAACAATTCCTAACCCGCACTGCCTAACCCTGTTAACACTCAGCATGAAGATCCATTTTACTGCACTGTAGCCATTTAAAAAGGAGCTTTAAATGGAAGTAGGATGATTGGAACCAACGAGAACATCCAACCAAATGAATTTGCATTGAAAAATGTTGTTATGTCAAAGCTGAAATGATTTGTAGGGATGCATTGGTTGTGATGAAATTCTTGATGGTCTCTGAAAACTGCAGCATTACCTTCTTACTGCTGACCAGGACACAAACACAAACAAACTTTGGGATTTTTTTTAATCTTGCAATAGATGCCTCAACACAATTTTGTTCTGCTCCATAAAAATTGTTTCAAAGCCTAATGCAGCTTGATAGCACATTTCCAAATGGTGGGAGGGAATTCATGTCTTGAGGCTGGCTACAAATTATACTCGTGTCTTCTTTAGAGCCCATTTACATGACTATAAGGGTGCAGAATTGCTGTTGTATAAGTGGGACTTGGAACACGGGGAGTATAATCTCAAGCAGAGCTTGCATATACACCCACAGTGTAAGTTTTGGGCACTGCTTGCTTTTATAGATGGGGCTTTCTGTGCCAAGAATCCTATAAAGCCAACCAGCATAGGTGTCATCAAGGAACAGCTAATAAAATAAGAACAGTTGAAATAAATAGACCCTGCGACAACCTTTGTGTCATCATTTTTTATATCAGAACCCCTGTCCTGCAAAGTCCATAAAACTAGTCAATTCTGGATACTGTTTATTCTATAGGTATAATGGACATGCATATTTTTGGTGGGAAATGCTGCCTTTTAGGCTCATGCTGTCTTTAGCACACGGAAAAGCCTTTCAAACGTCCAAATTCCAGACCTCACCAAAGGCAAAAGTAGCTGTCAGGAAAGCAGGTCACATCAGTTACAGGAAGCAATTACAGAGAACAGCTGGAAAAAGAAAAATGCAAACCAGCCAGGTGTCAGCCACACTGAGGGAGACAAGATGGAAAGGCTGTAAAGGAAGGTAAGGTCAAGAAGAAAGCATAGGACAAAAAAAGGTTCCAGTGATCTCCAGTGCTCAGGAGAGAAGCCTGAGCTCTGCTCCTGTGTCTGACCTGTTCACGTACCTCAGTTGTGTAAGGCTGCTGGACAACAGTGTCTGCTGCTGGCATTTTCCTGACTCTACTGCAAATTATTTCAGGCAATTGAGTGAGGAAAAAGTTACAGGATTTTTATTTTTTTTCCAACTTGGTAATTTCAGTTTTGTGTCTGTTAATTTTCTGGTTTACTCTTTGAATTGTTCTCATCATGAGACAAACATTGTGTTGGGGCAAAGCAAGTGCCTGGCTGGACCTGTGCTTTTTCCAGCTCTGACAGCTTAAGCTGTCATGGAAATACACCCAAGATGTTTTCTAAGCCCAGAGTGAAATCTGCCATCTTGGGTCAGTGCTAGTTTCTTTAGAGCTATTGCTAGATCTACGCTGGGAATCTCTTCAAGGTCAAAACTTGCTTTTTTGCAGAGACCACCAAGCAGACATCCCAGACATAATAGTACTTAGCTATCACATCTGAGCTTACTTAAACTCGCAATTGATTTGGCAGAGGCCTCGTCCCCTATTACACATGCTTTGAACTATTCAATCTCTATTTTCAATATTCTTTTTATTTTGAAGGGAGGTGGTACTTCAGTCACTGTCATGTTGAAAACAAGAACTTCTGTACAGCACTCTGGTGGCAGCGCTGGTGGTTTTGATAATTTGCATGTCTAGTTTTGGTCAGCACTTTGGGCACCTGGCCATGTGTGGTGGTGGTGCTGCTGAGTTGACATGCACAGCCCCCGGTGCCAATCCAGGATTCCAGGAGGAGTGATGAGCAGTCCCCTCAGTAGCTGAGCCCAAGGCACTTTGACTTTTCCCCCTTCGGGAGCTCTGCCCTGAGTGCTGGGAGGAGCCGGAGCTGGAAAAGATGCTGGTGGTGGCATCATATGAGACTGTTTCATTCCTGTTTGATGGGGCAGAGCACTGACCGATCTGTGATGTCTGGTGCATGCATAGATTGGGTAGGACTGCTTCTGCTCAGCACGACAGTTCATGGCCATTCTTTGTGGAGTTTTGGGAGACTGAAGGGACCTTGCAGGGCTTCTGATTCCAGGAAGGAGCAAATGGGGAAAGGCGGGGGATGTGCATGTCTGTTTGTATGTTAAATATTACCTAAAGGCTGAAGGAAAGGCAATCAATGCACGTCTTTGGTTAGGTGACTTCTGATTGTTCAGACAGTCTTTATGCACTGCTGGGTGGAGCAATATAAGAAAACCCTGAGTTATTCAGTATCTGCTTCTCTGTAGTGGTTCTTTCTGCTGCTCTCCTTTCTATTTACCTCCATGAGGTTCTTTAGTCTCTGAAGCTGTTGAGATAGAGGAAAGAACCTCATCTTCCCAGTCTCAAGTGGAGGAAGGCAGGGGGGCTTATTTCTTCCACTTTTGTTGGGGAGAGGGGAGAACTTCTTCCTATTCTTATTCCCTCCAGATAATTTGATTGGTATCAATCCACAAACTTGGCAAGGTGTAACTGACACTGTGGGATGACCTCCTGAATTTGTAACTACACAGCTTTATAATAGCACGGTGTGTAGGTGTGGGTTTTCTTGAAACCAATACTTGATTGACTGCAGCCAGGTTACACACAGAGTGCATTTTATTTGGGCTCCCTTTTTGGAGACATGCACGTGAGAGCATATACATTAACATAAGAGCATTTGTATGTGCTAATGTACGGGTAAGTCATCCTACTCTGTAAGAGTTGTAAAACACAGATTTACTTGAATTGGATAGGTTAGGAATGCTTATGAATTCCTAGGGGCATCCATTTCCTTTGGACTAGCATGGTAAAACTTATTGCATGTTGTCTGACTGACCATTTTCATCCGCCAGCAGACAGGGAAGGGACTGCTTTGGCACAGTGGTGTTGCAGTGGGACTGAGAGGGATGCTCACCTACGTGGTGGGGCTGGTAGGTGAAGTGGTCAGGAAAAAGTGACATGGATATGCATCAGAATAAAGCAGAAATTAACTGAACAATTGGGTAGAAGTAGTGGATATATCCCACAGAGATGAAGGGTGAAAAATTACATAGGACTGAGAGGTGGGATACTATCACAAAGTGGCTTGGTCCCAATGACAAGTTTACATTCACATTTTAAGCATCCAGTGTGAACACAAAATGGTTCCCACCACTCTCCTTTGCTTTTTGTTACACTGTTTATTGACTGGTGTAAGCGTAAGTGCTTACCAAAAATGCAGTGCTAATCCATTAGCAGCACCCAGAAAAAAACCATTTTATGTCCCTGCAAACCTTCCGTCATAAGATCTTACAGCAAATTCCCAAGAGCAATATGGTAAAGCTCAGAATATCTAAGACAGGTGGGCTTTTTTGCCATCTCACTTTGCAGGTAGAAGGTTGAGGTGCTGAGAGATGTTAAGTACCTGGTTGAAACTGCAGAGGCTTGAGCACAACTCAGACCAGTATCTCGCAGCTCTGACTTAGCTCAGCAAAATGAGAGCCCTCCTTCCCTGACATAATAGCTTGAAAGGGGAAGCAAGAAAAGAAAGCTGCTTTGACCAAATTTTAATCTTAGTTTTAAATTAGAGTGAGTAGATAATGGGAACATGAAGAAATTATTAATGAATGCATGTGTGGAGGGGAAGCAGTGAAAGGTAGGCTAGGGAGAGGTGGTGGGATGAAACTGATGACATGGTTTTCTACTAGCTGTGACAATAAACTGCCCAACAAAAGCATAAAGGAAGCACATAATGGTGTGACTGGAGTAGATACACACACGGGCCAGCTCTAATCCTGCTGCCCTAAGTAATGAGAGTAACAAAAATTCAGCAGTGCAGATTGACAGAATTGACAAGCTGGTGGGGACTTGTTGCCTCCCAAGGCATTTAATACCACTTGCACCTGAGGGAATTCCACCACACAGCTCTGGGCTGCAGTGTCAGTCAGGGCATTGCTGCCTTGCAGGTCTCTGCACGACACTTTGTCACATGGCCAGGATGCGCTCTCAGAAAAAGGCCCAGGCACTGATCCGGCTGGAAAAGTACTTCGCCAGATTTTACTGATGGGAAGATCCAGATTGCCCAACCAACCAACTCTTAAGAGAAATGAGTAGGGTTTTTTCTGCCTTTGAGGAAGAATCCTTGCCTGTCACTTTCAATTAGCCAAATTATAGCTGTCATTGTGTTCTGCAGCTCATTAAATACTAGGAGTCTTCTTCAAATACTATGGGCAAATCACAGAGACAGTCCTGATAAGATTCTTTCTTTTAATCAGAAAAAATATGACTTCTCTTCTATCATGACACTTCACTGAATCAAGCCTTCATTTCATCCAACCTCATTTTTCCCCCTGCATTACACCTTTCTGCTAATATCTAAGGACTTTAGTGGTGCTGTTCTCAGGAAAGAAAGAAAAAAATAAAGTAAGGTCAATAGACGGACAGGCATGCTGACCTCTCTCTCTTGCAGCCAGGATGTTTGAGTACTGCATAGCAGCTATCATACAAGCTTTAGTTCAAATACGGTGTGTGACAAAAACACCTTTCCACCTTGGTCATATTTTTTCTTGCTTTGCTGTTTCTCTAAAGAGAATACAGATTCAGATCTACTTAGATTATAAACAATTCACTGTAAAGCACATGTTTATATACAAAAAGCACAGGAATAACCTATGAATAAACAGAGTTCCCTGTTTGAATTCCATATTAAAGTTTTACTCCAGCCATAAAAACTGTTGGTAATGAATACATTTCAACTACTCTTCCTCTTCTTAAATATTTAATTATAGAAAGCCTTTGGGATCTTAATCAAGGGTGTGGATCCCATTGTACTCAGCACAAATCCAGAACAAAAGGACAGAGAATTCACAGCAGAAATATAAGGCCAGATGGAGTGGACAATAAATGGGGAAATATATGGAACCAATGAAATCATATTGATCTGTGTGCAATGTCCAGGTCTCAGCACCATGGTGGCTTAGCCCTTTTGTTTTCTTTTATCAGCACCATAAAAAAGCCGGGTTCTTTAAGGTAGCTAATGAAACCAGTTAATAAAAGCCTTGGGCACGCCTTCAGTAAACTCCGTTAAAGCAGGAAAAGTGGTGTCAGACAAAACCTGGTGCTTTTTATTTGCTTAGCTGTTCTGAAAGTGGAGACAGTGCAGGGTCTAAGGAAGATCACCTCAAAGGGCTGACTCTTTTGGTGGGGACAGGGATGGTGTTACTCAGTGTGGGCACAGAAAAAGGCAGAAAGAGCGAGAAAGGAGCCCAGAACCAAAATCAGGGAGGAAGGCCAAGTGGGAGTAGTTGGAGAGATGGAAGACAGACAACATATGGCAATAATATTGCAGGAGATGGAAACAAAATGCTGTGTTGTTTAATAGAGGGAAAAGAGCACAGAGGAGAGAGGTCAGGTGGGGCAGACACTGGATAAAAGCTCAGCTCTTCCAGTACATTCGAATCTAAAGCAAAGAAAGCACACAAGAAGATGTGTGCAAGGACACTAATCACAATGCTTCTACATTGCATAAGATCCTGGGAGTAATATAGCTATGCCTATGTGGGACACTCTCGCCCCTGTATCTCTGTTATTAAATACAAACACACTGTTTACTCTTGCTTTCCCTTAGAAATACCAAGACACCCTGGGGAAATACAGTTAAGCTTTTATAAAATCATCAGCATGCTGCTTGGTAATTTTATTCCCATCTAAGTCCTGCAGTGTGGTTAAAGCTGGGCCATGTGCTTCCTGTTAAAGCAGAACACTCTGTTCCACCTTGAAAGACACACCACATTCAAGTCTCCACAAACTAAGGTCTGAAGGGGCAGCAAATCTGAGACTTACATGACACTGGGCCACTTGTTTATCATTCTTGCAAATGTGCAAATAAGATACAGGCTTGTCAATAAAACACATTTCAGTCTAATTTTCTCCAGTGAAGAAAAATAAGACATACATAAAAAGATTTTTTTTTTGGTGCCTGGATGTCTATTGGTTCATTTTCAAAATCTGCTTTTATTTATCCCCTGGTTTTCACTGATCTCTGGCGATAAACACACCAGCTGAGAGAACTTAGTTCTAACAGACAGTTTTTCTTCCCTCTGCCAGAAGTGATCTGGTTTCCTCTATGAGCCATGCTTGAGAGTTTTCAGTCAAGTTGAAATATATCTCAATTCAGTGGATTATAACCAAATTAAATACAGCTTTGCTCCAAAAGATTTATTCTTTTTTAGAGTCTTCAAAATTAATTTTCATTCCTTTTCTCTCTAAGACACACAGGTTTATTGACAGCATGTGTCGTTGTCTGAAATCCAACACGTTTCTTACTGCACCTTATTATGAATCCCTTCTCTCATCTTTCTCAGCTGAGCATCTCCCCACCTGCCCGCTCTCTCCTTCCTCTCTGTTTCCAGACCCAAACCTTCCTCCATCACCCTGCTGGCATTGTCATCTTTGTGTGCCCAGATCTACACATCCCCAGCATAGGACAGAACCTGTGAGGCCTTTACCAGCACAACACCCCACAGTGGTTTTCAGCTGGACTTTGTGGGCTCCTAAGCCACCTCTGGTTTGCTGCTGCTGCTGAATCCCTTTTCCTAGGATGCTTTCCCCATCTTATTTCCTCCTGAGCCTCCCTGTGTACATTTGGGTATTTTTTTCTGACAGAAAGCATCTCAGAGGCAGCTCTCATTCACCCTGAGGAGCTGAAAATCCCTTTTACACCATAAGAATTAATTCAGTAGGAAATCCCAAGGAGCAACCAATTTAAACATTGTTTAATTAAGGAAAAGTGCTTCTCTTATCTTAGATTTGATGCATCCATACACCCCAAACACACAGTCAGGGACTGAAATACCTTGATAGGGCATACACAGCATGCCACATTTGCTCTGTCAATACTGGCACCTTTCATGTGAAATAGCGGGAGCAGGAGTGACTACATAGTCACACTTCTCTATTTGCATACTGATACTTCTGAGTTTTCACACAAGGACTTCTGAATTTCCCCTGTGACTGATGCACATAGAGCACAGGTACATGCCAGAGAGGAAATGCATGTCAAGAGTATATTTGTACCTGTGCCCGCTCCATTTGGGTGCTTTTCTCACCTACAATGAAGCCTCCTAGCCCATTTAAACTGGGAGGGTTATAGATTTGTGGTTCAAACAGCCCAACATATAAAACAAGGGGTGACTTGAACCCTGATTGAGCTTCAGTGAATCAGGAGTTAGTTGGAAGTAATTAACTACGACCTAGTCTTTACCTCATTGGAGCCAGTATCTTGAACCTGAAAGGGGATAAGGACTTGTACAGAAGTGGTTCTGTTTGAAGCTCTGTTGCCATTATTGTCTGGTTGTGTAATATTATTGGTAGCATAAACCAAATTGATTTAATTTGATGATGGTGAAACAATGCATCTATAAATAATGCTCAACACCTTGTGTAAAAATATTTAAAACTGAAAAAAATAGTATGAAATTTTTCCTTTCCTGAAATTCAGCTTCCTGTCATTACAGAAATTCAATTTTAACATTGTGGTGAAGACCCTGCAAGCAAAGCAGTACAGCTGTTATTAAGAGGTTAGGGAAACCTTCTTATAGCGCCGTTTCACATTTAAGTGGGAAACACGCTCTACTCAGAACTCAACTGCCTACTTCTGGTTTTTAACACCAACAATCTAAATATCCTTTGATGGGGGCTAATGGGGCTTTTTGTTTGCAAATTCCCACGGCTCGAGTAAGAAAGTGAAAGTGATTTATAGTACACGCAGCCAGGTGCACTTGAGTATTCCGCGTCTCTGGGGCGTTTTATCCCAAAGTCCCGGCAGAGCCAGGCGTGGAAAAGGGTCCCTCACCTCTTGGCTAGCGGGGTCGATGATCAGGACACCCCAATCCCGGCCTCATGGTGAGCAGTGGAAGGGCTGCTGCTCACAAGGAGGAGAAGGAGGAGGAGGAGGAGGTGGAGGACATGGGACCAGACGGCGGCTGTTTAGCTTGGCCGTCCTCACCTCCCGCGGCAGCCAATCTCCCTGCCAGCATCCAGTCGTTCCCACAGTAAGCCTGGTCTTAGCCTGGGATGCTTGCGTTGAGTTATTAATTTGGATGTAGCTGAAGTTTTCCTGAGGAGCTCGAGCCACGGCACGGGAAGCACATATTTCAGCTTACAGCCGGGGCCAGAGCGAAGCAGGATTTCTCTGGCAGGAGGAAGGCAGCCGCTTTGCCTCGGGCCTGTCTCCTGACTGGATGGTGAGGGCTGGTGGCAAGCGGAGGTGGGCTCTTCACAGAAACCCACAGGAATCTCCTCGTGGAAAGCCTTCGGCTGCCTAAGACACTGGGCTTGGGCCAGGAACCCTGGAAGTAAAATAGCCTTCTTTATGTTTATTTGTAAAGCACTTTGCAAGAGGTGGGTTAACATTAACCCCCCTCCTCAGAGAGCAGAAGTGGGCAGACGTGTCTAAAAGCACCTGGCAAATAAATGACAAAAATATAAAGAGAAGCTAAGGCCTCTCAATCACGGGCCATGCTTGGAGAAAAAAAGAAAAAAAAAAGGAAAAAAGAATATTAAATACACGAAAGGTAACAAAAGCACATCTGTCTGTAAAATTGTTTTCATAGGATCACTGGACTGTGACTGCAGCTGATGTTGTTTAAGTCAGTGAGCAGACACTGACTTTGCCATGAGCTCTCCTCCCCTGAGGAACCACATCAGAAAGAGTCATTTGGACAGAAGGGAACATGGCTTACATGCTGAGAACCTCACTTCATTTCTTATTTCAGGGTGACACAAACCTTCAGAGGTCTGTATCAGTTAGATCATAACTTACTAATGATGTGGTAAGTCACCACATCTCCATTTTGTCTAAGAGCTGTAGAAGTCAAATTAGTGCTCCACTTTATTGTTTCTTGAAGAAAAACGAGAGTATTTTGATCTGTTTCAAAAATGGAGTATCAAAACCAATATTTTTATAAAACTTAAAGAATGAGTAGACTTACATCCTTGCTCAAATCCGCGTAACACACAGCACGTACGACACATACACAGCAAAATACCTCTACAAAATAATGCAGCAGCAAAACTAATGCAACGTAACATCAGCAATGGCTCCGAGTGAAATGCGGGAAATTCTTGTCAGAATCACCCTTAGAACAAGAGTCTGTGGCTGCTCTGCTCTTTTTATTACCAGGGAAGGGTTTGATGGCAGCAGAGTGAACCACGCTTTTATTTGTTGCATAGTTCCCCTGTGGTACTGCCTTGTGTCATTAATTCACGAGTGTGGAGATACCACTCTTCTCAAACTAACTGCACCCTTGTAGCAGCAGAAGCACTCCTGGAGAACTGAAGAGATAACTTCGTTAGCTCAGCCAGCAGAGGGAACTGCTAATCAGCGCTAATTGCTCACACAGCTCTAACAGATATCCTACCAAGCTCAGCAAATACCCAGTAAGTCATGGCACTTAACACTTTCCATGCCGTGTCAGCCCGCAGATGACCCGGCAGATTCCAGCACCGTGATCTCCCTCCGCAACACTCCTCCAGGCCTTCATTTCCCCTCACTTTGATCTTAGGCTTTCTCCCGGAAGGAAGGCGAGCTCTGAAGCGATTTTGGCACAATGGCATTTCTGTCTCTTTCTGGTCAATTGAGTACTCAGATAAATTAAAATCCTGCCTGAAACACACGAATTCTTTTCCTTGCTCATGTCCTCTCATTCTCCTCTAGTTCTGCTCCTGTCCCAGATATTTTCTGCCAAGCAGCAATTGAACAAAGCAAGGGTTAAATCAGGTAGCTCATATTTAGCCTCAAGTTAGTAAAGCCAGAGGCAGGTTTGACCCACACTGACTGGCTTCACAACTAGGCTGCGAGTTTGTGCCAGAGCCACAATGCCACAGCCAGTGCCTGGGCAGGTACCACTCCTCCAGAGTACCCCTTGTAATTCCTCCCAGCTTTCCACAGAGGAGACACACACGTAAGGTGCAAATCACTCTGCTTAATAACAGTTACTTCAAAAGCTCTGTGGTTATCAACAGCTAGTCAAGGTATGGCTTGGATGCATCCTCTTCCCTGCCTCATCCCAGGCTGAGACACTGTACTTCATACCTTCCAACATGAAATATTTCCCAGAGATATCAATTTGCTTCCGAGAGGGCAAACAAAAGCAATCCCTTATGCTTTTGTTATAGAAGTCCAACTTGCTTTATTCAGTGCTCATCCTGGTGTTTTATTTCTCCAAACTAGATAAAGTAAAAGGTTCTTGCAATGCCTTCTCCCTGCCAACAGCTATAACTCCCACTCCAGCAGGAGGAGCCGCACCAGCACAGCTGTGCAAGATAGAGTGGGAAATGAAAAATCCTCCATCAAACTTAGGCACTCCAAAGGGGGTCCATTGGATTAAGAACAAACAAGAAATGCTGCAAAAACCTCATTAAGCAACTTTTGATGATCTTACGTCTTGAACGGCATTGAGCAATGAGAAGAGCCAAAGGCAGCTCCCTCTTGTACTCACCACCTGTGGGCCACCAGCATCCCTTTTCATGGCCAATGAGCAGCTGGAGCACAGGATGTGTCAGCCACACCTCAGTTGCAGAGGCCATATAGAAACCCATATTGCACCTCCCTGGCACCTCATTTCCTGCACCTCAAACATCCTAAGGAAAGGCTTGGGTAGCTGAAGACGTGGCCTGCTGTGTTCACATGAAATCAGCAGGGGAGTCTCATTTGCAGGAATACATTGAATTAAACTGGATGAGGTCCAGGACTCAAGTTACACTAATTATGGGTTTAAAATTAATGTAACATTAAACACCTGCTTCTTTCCAGCCTGGGAAAGATGCCTTAGAAAGGTGTTATGTCTAATTTCTGCTCTTACAACCTTGAGAGGAAGGTGCTCTTAACCATGTGAAATTAATTGCTTAGGTGCCCTCCCTTGGCTCTCACATGGAAATCGGAGCTTTTGAAAAAATGAGGCAGTGAAAAGACAACAGCTGTAAGATGAAACCCATGGTGGAATAAAGGCAGCACCTTACTGAATTAATTTTACTTTTCCCTGTAATACATCCCTGATTGGCTTAGTAGTTATCCACCTGCTTAACCCTTCCTTTTCCATTACAATTTATTTTTAAAAAACCTCAAAACTTTTCCAGGTTGGATTATTTTTCTTTTTCTGAGTTTAAAACAAAACTAGTTAAGACATACAGAAAGCTGTACAAGCTCAGAACTGACAAACCTCACCCAGTCTATCCCCATCTCGCACACTCCAAGGGAGTCTCTCTGTCTCTTTCCGGGAGTACCTGTGTGGCACAGAGCCATCCTCCTCCTCTAGGTACCCTTTGTCCAGACATGGCTGTCACCAGCTGAGCAGCAGCCCTGTCTGTGCATGCAGCTTGGGAGCACAAGCAAAGCCACCCATACAGCACTGAAGCCAGAGAAAAGTTCTTTAGGGGACCACATGCTCCAAAAAGGGTTTCTGGGAGCACCTCCAAACACAGCTTGGTGACACAGTTCCCAGCCATCGTGTAGCAAAGTGCATGTTCCTTCCTCTCCTACCTGGCCTGGCATGCAGGTCCCTCTCCATCTATCTCAGGGCCTGGAGGGGAGACACAACCATTCCTGCTCACCGATCTTTGAAAGTTCTTGTAACTTCCGCACAGCCGTAAACACTCAGGAAATCAACTCCCTTTGGGACTGGCTTACAGCTTGTAAATATTACTCACCCAGAACAGTTGTCCTAGAACAGGGATTTTCAACATGTGCATGCACTGTCATTCTTATTTCTTGCAGCATCTTGTGCTTCCTGTATTTTCAATGCTGTATTTCCAATTCCCAACATACTGTTCTGGACCTGAAGGGAGATTCATTCCAGACATGCAACTTGGAGCAGCACAATTTTATAAAGGAAAATAATATTTAAGAAACAATTTACTTTTCTCTTTTCTGGCTCAGTGAGTTCCTTAGTAAGGTGGGAACAGGTATCAGACACTTAGTACTTAGAGTTTGACCAACCTGGCCTGAAAACAGCACCATTGTCAATGTCTTAGAAGTCACTGGTTCTCCGTGGGGCAGTACTTAGAAATCAGAAACCACCTGACTGTCTTGCAAGCATTTTCTTATTAAAAAGGAAAACAATAATGAGATAAATCCTCCTCATTCTGTGAGTAGATTTTTCCCAAACTGAATAAAATCAGGTCATTCCTTCCAGCTCTGCACTAACTATAAACACCCCTTGTTCCCCCACTGCCACATTCTCAGTATGTTGTGAGCCCTGAAATATGGCCTTGAAAGAAAAGACAAGCAGTGCAATGGCCATCAGTCCTGGGGGAAGGGGAGTGGGGAATCACTCCCTTCCATCCCAGACACTGTGATGTAGACAGCTCCAAACAGCTGCGGTAGAAGGGTGGGAACAGGCCAGCAGGTTTGATCAGAGGAAGTGGCAAACTCCAGAGCCAAGAGGGAAGGAGCCCTAAGTGGCTTAACTGAGGCAAAGTAGTTAAAACACTTAATTTTTGTACTTGTTGATGCTATTTCAGTGCCTCCGTCTGTAACATCTGGTTGCCTTAGATACATGAGGTAACTACGGCAACTAGTTATTACAGGGAGAGGGATAAGAAATAGATCAACATTACTGAATTTGGCAGGCTCTAAAATAGCTTTTCTGTAAAGCAGAGGCAGGTGCAGAGGGTACAACGGCACCATGGGGCAGTGAATGGCAAAGGTGGCCACAGCAGGATCACACCCTGGCATTAGGCTGCTTAAGCATCTGGATGCATTACCTCTTTAGATCTGCTTGCAGCAGGATTGCTGGCCAGAGGACCAAAATACTTGGGATGCTCAAAGAGGTTGCCTGGTATTTGTATTGGAGCTATTTTCACTGTAAGTCATCCCATCCCCACCACCCTACCCTCCCCCAACCTCTCCCTCTCAAAAACAAGGAAGGTGTTGGGAAGTACTAGTTGTCCTCCACAGATTTCTAACTGAAGGGGGGATATATGAGGTGAAAAGATTGTAGTGACCAGAATCACTGTGAGCCTGAACACACATCCTAAATATCAACACTTTAATGGCACAACTGACACCATGCCGTGGTGATGTAATGTACTGTAGTGCACAAAACAGATCAGAAAATGATGTACAGTTCTCATTAACTGATCATTTTAGTGCTTTTCAAAATAATTAGTTTATCTGTTGGAAAGTGAACAGCTTTCAGGCTGGGTTGTCTTCCCTGCAGAAAGTCACTAAAGTGCACTGAAACACCCCAGTGACCTCCTTGCTCCAGACAGTAGGGAGGAGTGGGCGTTCCCAGATTTAAAAGTGAACCATGCAAGACTGCCAGAAAGACATGTTTGTGCCCAAAATGTCTGTCTGACTTTTTTTTTTTCTTGGCTTGCAGGAAAAGCTATGTTAATAAATCCTTAACATAAAGGATTGCCCGAAAAGCTGGATCCGTGTGCTGTCTGAATATCCTTCATCAGGATTATTCTTGCACAGAAATTTTCCCTACACAGCTAGGACAAAGCGTTCATGTCAAAACTACAGATATTTACAGAAAGGAGCCAGCACCACTGTTTCATCTGATGCATTTCATTAAAAATACCTCTAAGACCAGGGTGTTACAATAGCCAACCAGCCCCACTTCCACAAATGAAAAGCATCATTCCCTAATCCTGGCAACACTGTGTTCCAGACCACAAAGGGCGCTGCCTTATAATATTGTTTACATATGAAATCTGAGTGTCTAAACCAGAAAGTCCCCACCTTTTCACCTCAGCAGGCTGCTCAAGTGAAGTCTGCACAGTTCTGCTTCCCTTAGGATGTTTTCTTCATTAAACAGGCTAGCTGGTAACGAATGTAAGTTTGTATTTTTCCCAGCAGATTGCCCTCTTGGAATTCTTTGCTATCTATCTTCAGAGATGAGAACTGGTTAGATGAACAGAAATGAGATTCAGTCTCAGTAAATGTAAAGTAATACACACGGGAGGAGTAGCGAGTGCATTTTCAAGCACCTTAAGGGCTCTAAACTAACTACCTCAATTTCATAAAGCAACCCAGGTGGCAATGCACAGTTCAGTGAAAGTCATTGCTTAGCATGCAATCAAAAATGCTGACAATATATGAGAAGGCTTAAAGAATGGGCTGCAAGTAAAAAAAAAAAAGAAAGAAAATGTTTTAAGACCGTTTCAAATGACTGAGCACTGAGCAGACTGTGGTAAAATATTGAGTATTTACTGATTAAAAGATTTCAGAAAAAGTACCAAAGGAGTTCATAAAGAATAGCAAGAATAGCAAGTAGGAAACCTTTCCAATTAAAGAATGATCTGAAGGAGTGAGACTGTATTCTTTAGGAAGCAGAAAACTAGGAGGGGGCCTGAGAGCAAGCATGGGGGATGAGAAATGATCTGGAGATATCAAGAGCTTCTCCTTTCCCTTCTCTGTAATAAAAAGAGGGGATACTCAGCAAATCACAAGATGGGAAGTGCACAACATCAAGAAGGAAACACACAGTCCATACATTTTAAATCCCTGGAAATTGCTGTGAAAGCAGTCTAGGAGGTTAATGCCTGGATACCCTTTCCTATTTTGTACCTGCACTGCAGGCACTTGAAAGACAATGGGCTGGCTCTCTGGTCACGCCCCCATCACTGGCTGAAACCTTAGCCTGAACGGAACCTGAATGAAAGTGGCCACGTAGCAAGATGTACGAGGTCTGGCAGCTGGGAGCTGGGGCACACACTCCACTCCACTTCATTATGGACTGAAAGCCAGCAACAGAGAGGTATTAACAAGTATGTGGTGAAACAGAGCTGCAGCTGCTGGCTCAGCAAATATAGGTCAGAGCTACAAAACCTTAATCTATGGAGGAAGCGTGAATGTCAAAAACATAATCACATTCAAGCAGGATTACAAGTTATGTGGGTAACCAGAGCCCTAGGAGTTCACCTAAATTAACTGATAGAGAATTTATCTCTTTCCACGTACATGCAAATGGGACTAAGCAGCAAGACCTTCTGAAAACATAGTGACCTTGTCTGAAACTTTAGAAAAACTGCAAATTTTTTCCACTCAGCAGGCAATATAGGTCCAGGACCTTTCAACAGCAGTGTTGCGAGCTCACCTCTGCAGTCTGCTGTTCAGACAGTGTTAGCTGGGAGGTGTTTGAAATGGGAGGGTGAGTAGAGGAATGGGGTAACAGCACCACAGCTTGGCATAGAGGAGCAAGTCACTGTTTTGGGGGACACGATCCACCAGAATACTGGTGCATCACTGTACGCTAAACAGGGGTGTATATGTTAAACAGTGAGCATCACTGTGTGTTAAATAGAAAACAGAGAAGCAATCTTAAGTCAGACAGTAATTCCTCAGAAGTCAAATTGCTTTTTACCTGTGAAGAAGTTCCCTTTAGACAAGTCAAACCCATCTTTAGAGCTTTATTCCCTGTAAAACCGTTGGAGGTGATTTCCTCACCGTCACCAAATTGCCATGTTAATGTTGCAGCCACTGAGGCAGCCGTGGAGGACTGGCAAGGGCAGGTTTCCTGCTGTGGGCAGGAGGGGTAGAAGGGCTGTTAGCAAAACAGGTGCTTGAGGGAGGAGCAAAAATGTCAAGTGACGAAACATTATGACTTCTACTCAGAAAGTATACTACAGGCTTCAATTTTGTGAGGCCTTTCCAAGAGCACTTCTCTCCACATGTGCCATTATTTATGTGTGGGCCAGTCACACAAGCAGTGCTTCTACGTGCAGGACACGTAATGATTCCAATGGGCCTGTTGTATTGGGGCTGCTTGCAGAATCCAGGAGTCCTATGTTGCACATAACACCATTGTTACTTTGACAGCCTTAGGAGGGGATAAGCTGCTCTTATCAGAAGTCATCTCTCATGACAGAAATCCCTTTTGGGAGGGAAAAAGACCCTTCAAGTCTTGCTATTTGCAGACATGTGTCTTTCTCACTGTTAATCTGAGAAGGGACATTGATTCTTTTCTCTGTAGCAGAGCCATGATTCCTTAATTTGTAGCCACTGGAGCCCATGGCAAAACCTTTTGTGAAAAGAAACCAAGATTTTCACAGCTGACTTGAAAACTTGAAAAAGGGACAGGCAGAAGACCTAAGTCTACTCAAAACTGAGTGAACAAGGTAGTATTCTACTGGGATGAGGGTTTAAGCCCTCTCAACAAGTGGGGTGAAGTAAGGCTATACCACCAAGATTAGGCTCTCCTCTTTATAGTGCCATTGACAGTGGTTTGAACGCTACCCACCTTTGGTCATTCCCTGATACTCAGGACATTAAGCCCTGATTTAGTCTACACAGGCAGAAGAGCAGCCTGGGCTTTGTGTGATGGGACCTCTTTTTTAAAGGACTGGATTATTAGAGACTGGTTTGAACATAAAGAAGCCAACCAGACTCCTCCATGGCTACTAAATATCTGAGGCTCACCAGCCTCCTAAGACACATCAAATGCTTCACCTCAGGTGAATTAGGTGGTGGGAAAAGGTTTTCAGCGAGAAGATCTTTCTGGCGCCTTTGTCTTTAAATCTGTCTGCGTATAACTTTAGGGAAAACAGAGAAAAAAATCCTTTCAGAATTAATGCTTTTTCTTTAGAGTTGAGTACCATGTATTTCCTATATACTATTAATATTACTTATCAGCATTGCAATACAACATTCACTCTTTAACCAACCATGCAATGCCTCTGCTTTGTTAAAAGCAAACCCAAATCTATTTGTACTGTTTTCAATAAAGTTTGAATCCGTTCACAAATATTCTACTATTTTTTAACACTGTGTGTGATAGCTACTACTGCAATGAAAGACTATCAGGCTATTACTAGGCTGCCAATATTTGCTTTAAAAATGTAACTTTTTGTAGTAGCTGTGTTACATTTCCATGGGGTGGTTTTTTTTGTTGTTGTTGTTTTTTGGGGTTTTTGTAGTTTTTTGGCTGCAATATGTAGTCCATGTTCATAAATTTACAGTCTAATGTTAATGCTTTCCTTTTTAGGATGTATATATGGTCTTCACATGTAAGAAGCTAGATTTTAGCCATACATCATGTTTTACAGAAATGGCAATGGGATAAAACCATGCAAATGTATTCCATCTTTAAAACCCAAAGTGTCATCATTCAGACTCAAAAGTGCAGAGGTTATAGTAGTTATAAAAGGAATAATTTTCTTTGTGTTGAGTTTATTAAGCAGAATGCAGTTCTTACTTCAGGAAAGTATGCCCAGGTTAGACTCAGCAAGAAAAAATACTTTCATACAGTAATTTTCAATAGAGTAAATTTAAAGAGATCTTTTCCTCTATTAAGAAAGGGCTTTTTTTTTTCAGACTTTCTACTCTCAAAGGCAGCTCAGAAATGAGGAGACTTCTAGGAAAGGATGTCAAATGGAGGCAAACTCTTGCCCCAGTACAACAAGAGTCAGATAAGAAAGCTTTAATTCTAGCACAAAACTGTCTCTGACTTCAAAGGTTTAATTTCTAGCTGGCACAGGACCAATAAAACCAATCATTTCCTCTTTAGGTTTTGTTTTTGACTAATTGAATGTTTCTTCTTGTAAAGCATGTTAGTGAGTGGCACACAGTGCTGGCTGCAGCCCAGCTCGCTGAGCTCCAGAGTTCATCCATTTGATAAAATACATAATTATGGACATAGTGTGCACGGAGCCCAAGGTCCCAACTGACTTTGTCAGCTGATAAGATCTCATTTTAAGACCATCAGCATCTGTTCATAAGTTATTATTCCTCCTATTCAGATTTCGGTTTTGTTATTTGTTGCGGCTGTTAATCCTCACTGGCTAAGGATTTCAAAGCGGCTTCAGGGATTTAGATACATTTTCCATTTTGAGTCCATATTTACATTTCCTTGAAGAACCCTGGTCACACTATTTATAGACCTTTGTTAAGCTGTGACAGAAATCTCATGGCCTTTGGGCACAACATTTATACATTTCACTTAAGGATCGTTCGATGGGTGAAACAGGATAAAATACGTACTTGGAGAGCACAGGAATAGTATATTCTCTGTCTATACAGTCGCCTGAAAATGAGAATACAGGCTTGAACCATGGCAGCGGTGATCTAATTTAGACAGTGGGAAGAATTATTTAGCCATAGAGGAAGTGACACATAGGACTATGTTGCCACAGGATGCTGCAGTGTTTCCATCTTCAAAAGCAGTGTGGCCAGCAGGTAAGGGAGGTGATTCTGCCCCTCTACTCCACTCTGGAGAGACCCCTCCTGGAGTGAGGCATCCATCTCTGGGGTCCCCAGCAGGAGGGAAGGACATGGACCTGGTGGAGCAAGTCCAGAGGAGGCCACCAAGATGACCAGAGGGCTGGAGCACCTTTCCTATGAGGAAAGACTTGAGAGAGTTGGGGTTACTCAGCCTGGAGGAGAGAAGGCTTTGGGGTGACCCAGTTGTGCCCTTCCAGTAGCTAAGGGAGCCTACAAGAAAGATGGATAGGGACTTCTTACAAGAGCATGTAGTGACAGGACAAGGGAGAATGGATTCAAACAGAGAGTAGGTTTAGGTTAGATATTAGGAAAAAATTCTTCACTGTGAGGGTGGTGAGACACTGGAACAGGTTTCTTAGAAAAGCCGTGGATGCCACATCTCTGGAAGTGTTCCAGGCCAGGTTGGATAAGGCTCTGAGCAACCTCGTCTAGTGGATGGTGTCCTGTCCATGGCAGGGGGTTTGGAACTAGATGACCTTTAAGGTCCCTTCCAACCGAAGCTGTTCTCTGGTTCTATGAATTTAAGAGTAGGTTATATGATATTTTATGTACAGCCGTGTCTCTTTTCAGGCTGGCTCTTCAGGACCCCTCTGGCACCGTGGCTCTGCAGTTTCACACAGCTCCCAGGCAAAGTCCTGTCCGGGGGTGAGGCGAGGCGAGGCGACGACTGCTGAGGGCACCGAGGACAGGGATGGCCTGCCAGGAGCTGAGGGCTGTCGGCCGGGGTCAGCTGGCTGCGCCTCGCTTCGCCGGCCGGACAGCAAGCCAGCTCTCCTTCCTCGCTGCTGGGAGAAGCCGTGCCCCGGGGAAACAGCAGCCTTTGCAGAGAGGGGCCGGCCGCGAACCGCGCCTTCCCCCGGCCCCGCTCCGGCCGCCGCCCCCTCCTGAGGGCACGGCTGCCCTGCGGCGCCACCGCGCGGCCCCGCGGGACACGGCGGGACCGGGCTGGCACAGCTCCCGGAGGGAACGCCTGGGCGGGGCCAGCCCTGCCCACAACGCCGGGTAACGCAGACAGACAGACAGACACACACACGGACACCCACCGACAGACAGAGAGACACACACACGGACACACACACAGACACACGCACACACACAGACACATACACAGAGCTGCTAAAGGTGTTACATGCACCTCCCCGATAGCAAAAAGCGATCTGCTTATTTTTCCATGCAGCACTGTCAGGTTAAAAGCATCTGTGCTTTGATCTCGCGTGCAGTCCAAAGCCCTTAGGTTATGCCACACATGACACTGGCTCTGCTCAGGAGAGCCAGCATCCACAAAGACATTCTTCGTGCATGCCAGCGGCATGGAACACACACCACACCGGGACTTCTAAGTTTCCATTTTGATCACACTGCTCAAACATGAGAATGAGTCACCCACCATACTGAAAACCATGACCTTTGTATTTACACCGAAAAAGGAATGATAAGCTTAGGACAGGGAAAGAAAACTAAAGGGAAGGAAAGGAAAAAAACCCCATAAAACACCCAAACCCAGGCATGTGTTTGCTCTTTGAAACACAGTCAGCTGCTGTTATTCACATGCAAGTTAAAGAAGTTGTGGCTGTGGTTGGGTTTGTTTAGTGTATCCACATG
Organism: Corvus kubaryi; assembly: GCF_017639235.1. Lineage (NCBI taxonomy): Eukaryota > Metazoa > Chordata > Aves > Passeriformes > Corvidae > Corvus > Corvus kubaryi. Next base: position 10,311,925 of record NW_024582057.1, read on the forward strand.
AACTCCAAGGGAATCATGTCAGCAGCTCTGCAGTACCTGCAGCAGGCATATTCTGGTCACAATAAAGCAGGGCAAAGCTTTTTGTGTCCGTTCATCCGGTAAAGGAACCATGTGAGATATTTTATTTAGAAATAGAGTCCATCTTTAATTTAGTGCAATCCTGCCCCTCAGCCGTCCTCAGCAGCACACAATTATCCTGTGAGTGAACAAAATGTTGGCATGGAAGAGTGGTTACTGTCAAAGAAACCAAAATATGAAGATCCAAACGGAAACAAGTCTTATAAGACTTTTAAAAATTATTAATGGGACAGAATTCTTTAGTGTGTTTTTCCATCTCCTTCTAAGGAAGAACAAAAAAATACTAAATTGATTTCTAGTACTTTTCATCAACAAACCCCCAGCTGTAGTACTTCCTACAGAGCAGAGAGAATTGTAGTGTGGTGGACCTGAATAGCACCTGGCAAAGAACCTGACTTTGAAGAGAACAGACTCCAAGTGCATCAACATTCAAATATAGTAGGCCAACCTGACTGAGAAAACCCAGCCACTGAAGTGGATTTATTTTTTATGCCTCCGTCATACTTGGACCATCCCTTCAGACAAAAGAGACAAAATCCTTGCAATGATTGTTTTGTGTAAATGAAGACAATGAACTGGACAGGTTTCTAATGTATTCCTGAAGTGTGGCCCATCCAGCAGACAGTTGGATCCATGGGGTGAGGATGAAAAGAACAGGGGTTGCAGGAAACATTTATGAGCAGCCTGCTGAGACAATCATTAGAGCTACTTGCATCCATCTCATTCTCCAATACATTCAAAGAGTGTTCTCAGAAGCAAATTTGGCTGCGCACCAGTGGGCAGCTGCATTTTTAAGTGGAAAACCCTGTTAAGTAAAAATTTTCTGTGTTACAGCATGAGCTCTACCATCTGTTGTCTAGCTCATTTATGACCAGCTAAGCTTGCAAAAAACTCATCGAGGAACTGAAATGATGCAAAAGGCAAATGTCCCTGAGGAAACTGTTTTGTATTTCCCACAGCGAGCAAGAACTTTTGTGCTTGAGTGGTGCCTACAACACTAAAAGGGAGATAAAATAATGCTAGAAGTGAACAAAACCAGAGAGAATGAAGAAAGTAAGCTGCTTCATAAGGCTATGTAATTGAGAACTGTAATACCTGCATGCTAAAAACCACCTTCTAGATACTCATTTAAGGTGCTTCAAATAATTGACACTTTGTATAAACAGCCTTCCATTACAATCCAGTGACTATCAATAGGAACAGTCTATTGATGCAGTGGTTTCTGCATTTGAAATGGTTTGTCCCCATGTGCTGCTTATGGCAAATTTCAGTTCATTTTGTATTCACTGGGGTTTTTTTGAGAGACACACACAGGCCTGATTTCATCTGATGGAAACCCTGGATGAGTTGCCAGCTGCTTCTTCCCCTGCAGGAGAGAGGAGACTGAGGTCTCATTGGATAACACCTGGTACTGGACACCGGGAATGACAAAGCCTCCAAGATGCTGCTGGCCATGCTGCCATTTCCACCAGCAGCAAGTTGCTGTCTTCTCCCCACATCTCTACAGGCCAGTGGGAAGATGGAGCACAGCTCTTTCAGCCTCTGCTCCTTACACCACCTTCAGCCCTTGCCTCTCACCCTCTCAGAGGTGGGAAATTTGCAGGCCCATTCCCAGGCACGAAATAAAGTTTACTGATCTATAACCAGACAAAGGCACAACAGTGGGGAATTCGGTGAAATGTTAGTGTTTTTCTTTCATTTTAGAAACTAGCGGAGGAAATAGCTCTGTTAGTAAAAATAGCAGTAGCTTCCAAGCTTTTGAGGGAAGACAGAAAAGGTGGAAGAGGAGGAGGGATTATATTCTATGTAAAAGTGCTTTGAGGACATGGGCAAGAGGACGGATCAGCTGGGTGCCTTTGGGTCAAAATTGGAGGAGTCACCACCAAGGAAGTGCTTGTGGTATGTGTCTGCTATGGGGGACCTGATATGGAAACAGATAAAATCTTCTTCAAATAATTGAAGACTGGCAGTGGCAGCCTTGGCTGCACTAATAAGATTATCCTAAGGAGGGTGAAGAAGGTGAGTAGCAGAATAAAGCCCCAGACCTTCATAAGAGCAGAGTTCATCTTGTTCAGGGAGCTGTTAGGAGGTATCCCAGAAGTTTGCCTTGAAAACCAAAGGTGTTCAGGAGCATTGGGAGACTTTTGGAGACATCATGCTCCGAGCACAAGAGCAGTCCATCCACCTAGCAGGAAAAGGAGCAGGCACAGCAAGAAACTAGCCTGGTTAAACAGTGAGATACTGAAAGAACTCAGATGCAAAAAAAAGGAACATGAAAGTGATGGAAAAAGGAACAGGCTTCCACAGCAGAATATAGAAATACCACTCAGGCATGCAGAGACACAGAGGGAAAGGGTAAAGCTCAGCCATAGCCTGAGCTGGCAAAAGATGTCAAGAATAGCAAGATAGTACTAACATCCTGTATTGTGTGCTAGCAAGCAGAAGGAAAAGGTAGGTCCACTGTTGAGTGGGGTTGGCCAGTTAGTTACAAATGACTGGGGGAGACCTGAAGAGTTTCCTTTATGCCTTCTTTGCCTAGATCTTCATCAGGAAGAGCATGCTTCCAAGTCTCTATGGAATTAATGATGAAGCAAATAACAAACTGCTGACAGTGGGAGAGCGCTGAGTTAGCTGAGGTATGTGTTGACTTCTCCCAGTTGCCTTCTTCTTCTTCATGCCTGGAAATAGCTTCCAGGAGGGCCCACTCCATAATTTTTCAAGGTACTCAAGTGAGGTTGACTCATCTGTAATTTCCCAAATCTCTTTTTTTTCCCCTTTTTGTAGATGGGTGTAATATTTGCCCTTTTCCAGTCAGCTGGGACTTCCCCTGAACTCCATGACCTGTCAAAGATGTTGCAGCGTGCCTCTGCAATGATGTTGCCAAGCCCTCCCAGCAGCCTCAGATGCATTTTGCCAAGTCCCATTGACTTGTGTATGTCCCACTTGTACAGGTGGTCCCAAACACTCCTGAGCTCCTTTGCTCTCCTTGGAAACCTTTCTAACAGTTTCCTGTGAAGCCGAAATCAGGAGTAATTTCATGTATGACCATCTGCATATATTGTATAGAAATGTGAGACCACCAATAGAAACATGATGGAACAGACCTGTCAACTTTGATGCAAGTAGAAACTGGTGCAACATCCATGGATTGACCAAGTGGTCAGGCAGGCTAAGAAATGAACCAGAAGAGCTGTGGTAATCCTCAGCCAAAACAAAGAAACCATAAGCCAACAAGCCAGAAGAAGAAGAAATAAAAAAGCAGTGTTAAAACACATCCGACCAGACATTCTGGCATCCTCACCTACTGCAATGGGGCTCCTTAATGTCATGCTGTCACTGCCTTGTTCAAAGGCAGAGAGAATTGTAATGAAGCATTTCTTCCCAAAGTTCACGCTTATGAATGTTCACATTTTACAACACAACAGATGTTTAATAATGTGACAAGTCAGCTGGAGGGCCTGAAGGCAAGACTTCAGCAACCCTTGCTGCAGAGACAACACAATCATGTTGAAGGCCACAACCAACTTGGATGCCCAGCAGAAGGAAAAAACAAGCCACCACACTATCAAAGTGAGAGCAGGGGGAAACAGGGGTATATGCTGGGGTCTGCCAAGGTGCTGCAGAAGTGAATTCTCCAGTCATGGTGGATGATTTTTACAGGGGCAATGCTGCCTAATTTGCATGGAGGTATCTGATAAAATGAGAGCTCTATTAAATACCTGATTAGCACAAAGACATATTTCAGCAGGGTTCTGTTTTATGATAGACACAGGGGTGTAATTGCTCGGATACCATCAATATGTTAAAAAGGAGGAAACCTGAACAGACAAGTAAAAATTACATTTCAGTGGTGATACTCCCAGGTATGCTGTAAGCCTTGCAGAGTAACTTCCAGTCTCCGTGTGAACATGTAGCAAAGTACACAGATTAACAGCAATTATTGTCTATATTGATCTTCAGTGCCATATTGTGTTCCATGGGGGTAAGAAGGGCTGCTCCAGTGCCCTTGCTTTCCCATGGCTATATGCAGAATTACTCCTGTCCTGCCAGGTCTGAAGTGGCTGACTTTCAAGAACATCTAGTCTATTCACCAAGGATAATGCATGTGACTCCTCAGACTAGAAGACTTGTAAAAGTGCATGCTGTGGAGGAGGAGACTTCAGGAATGAGTTGGAATCAGTGCCTAGTTCTCAGCAGTAAAGCATTACCACACCAGGTCTATGAGAGCTATCTGGTTCAGTGCAGGTGCAGAATATGCATTGCAGCACACACTGTGGAAGGGAAGAACTTCTTGTTAAAACAATTCAACATACAAAAATGTTACAAAAGCCTAACTAGAAATGTAATTATATTCACATTTTGGTCTTTTTTCTTTCTTTTTTTTTTTTTCAAACAGGCACAGGCATATGCTAATGTATTTCATTTTCCTTATTTATTCAAATAAAATCTTCACCTTTTCTCAAATAGATATTTCAGATTTTTATTACCATTAATTATGTGTATTACAACAGCAGCCAGAAGCCTCCAAATTAGTGCCCAAGGCACAGGTCCCTGTTGTACAAACAGATGCTAAAAACCACCCTCAGCTCCAAACTGATGACAAATGAAATCACGAGGATAAAGAAGTCCCTTTGGGATCCATGTCTAAGGAGTCAGGCAGAGACCCAGGGAACATGCAGCATGTTAATGGCTATGATATTGTTTTTTCACTTTGGGATAGACTCTAGAGGAAGAAAAAGAACTGGATCTGCATCCCATTTGCCATATGGGACTTACTACTTCATGCTTGCTGATGATCCTAGTTTCAATCCTTGCTCAGTAGGAACCTGAAATTCAATGAGTGAAAAATGTGTCCTCATTGAGGACACATCGTAAATTCCCACTGTCTCACTTCAAACCAGGATTTTGAGCCTGCTCTCTGGTGGCAGATACAAACCCAGGGAAGAAAGAAGCTGCAGAAGGAGAAGACAGACCTGCAGACAGGTAATTTACCCAGAGATGAGCACAAGAATTCAGTCCTGCCTGTCCTGTAAATGGGGCTGGTTGGACACTTTCCAGCAGGGCTGATGCCTTGGAGAATGCTTTCCAGAAAAATGCAACTGAAAAAATTAAGATGAAGTGGGAAAATAGCTACACCACCTTGCCTGAAGGTGATGGTGGTTCTGCTTCCTTGTCCCTATTGTACCAGTGCCTAGGGGATGCAGAACTACTTCAGAAGAGGCTAGAAAGAGGTTGTAAAAGATCCAGCAGGAAAGAAAAAAGAATACCACAGATAAGAGAGCCTCAGTTACACACCTTCAGAGAGGCAGAGGTAGCTTGGGCCATCACTGAATGGGACAATCTACCTGCCTGGCTGAGTCTAGGCTAGGGTGATCTAGTTTTTTGAAGGCCACATAGAGGTGAAAGTGAGACTTGGGTGAAAGTGAGGTTGTTCATTTGCCCTTTTTGCCAGTCACCCAAGAGAAGGTCTTGCACATTTGTACTGAACTTTACATCCCAGATATATAAACAATGCAGAATTATTCTCCTGAGAGGTGAAGGTGGTTAAGTCCATCCTTTTGTTTTATGCATGAGAAGCTCATTGTGACACAGTGATCACCTTGTCAGCTTTATAGGTGCTCTTTCCCCACAGAGCAGTACTACTGCAAACATTGCAGCTATGCAGTGAACCCCTCAGCTTTAAAACCTTCCTGAGGAGAAGCCTTCTGACCAGAGACCTTTTCCATCAGGGAACCCAAAACTACACTAGGTAAGAGATCCCTTTGCCATCTGGCAGGAAAAAGAGCACTTGCCCTCCTGAAGGCTCTGGCTGCAGATAGATTCCTGCAGCACTCATACCTGCAGGAGAATGTCAGAAAATTATCCTTTGTCAGGAAATCATTAAAAATGTTATCTTTTTCTCTTGGGAGTTCCTTGACACTCTGTTCCCTTTATCTTTCTCTCCACAGTGGCTGCTGGAGAAGGCTACAGGATATTGGACAGGAACCAAAGCCAGTTGAGTAGCCAAGATTCCCTTCTAAATACAACTACTATTATTGTTTAATGCCAAACCTTTGGTCCCATTGCTCATCAGCTTTCAGTGTTACAAAGGCTACACTCTGACTTCAGCTCACACAGGCCAAGCTCTGGAAACAGCTTCATGCTACCTAAGTAAATCTCTGCATATTAGTGAAAATAGCAGAGGGAATGACAAAATTGTTTGGGCAGATAAAAGAATGAATGTTTGACCCTGACCAAATTCTCTATCTTTGGGTAATCCCTCCCTCTCCTGTAACTCAGGAAATATCCACAGCTGGTTGTAACAGACCCTTTCTCCACCTGCTAGCAGCTGTTTGTCTTAAAACTATAGTGATGTTATTCCTGCAGCAGTATACCAGGCACACATCACTCTCATCTCCAGAGGTCTGAACTCCTTTGGAGAGGTGCAATAAGGCAGAGGTGAACCAGGGTCACTATAAATGCTCTTTGCTCGAGATTAATCTGATATGCTTTTAAGGCACATCAGCTGTATTTTGCATGTTATCATCCGCTCGTGGCAGCATTGCACACACCTATTTATACCCACAAGTCAATAAGCAGCAGACCAGGACCTTGGATCTGGCGCTGGTTTGAGACTGGAGTGTCTGCTTCCTTGGGGAAAGATGAGAAGGGATGATGCCACCTGCCACATGACCACAGGGAGGCAAAGGTTGGCAGCAGCACCATGGCTTCCTTCCACCTCCAAGACCCAGCAAAATGGGTGCAGCTTAGTTGCAAAAAGGAAACCCCAAGGCAGAGTTCAGGGGCCCCCATCTGTCCAGTTCTTGGCCACGTCGTCCCCTCTCTGGGAGCATCCTGTGCACCTGACCTGCAGTGCTCTCCTCCTCACAGAGTCCCCAGGTGGACGAATCCCAGCTCCCTTTTGCCACTTGCCAGGGAGAGGTGAAAGGGAATGGGGGGCAGGCAGGGAGCCCATCTCCCCTGGGGGAGAGGAGAAAGCCCAGCTGCTGCTTCTGCAACAGGGGCAGCACGCCCGGCTTCACACGTGCGCCCGTCCCCATCGGCCACCTCCACCCAGAGCACCACCACCACCGACATGTGCACCATGAGGGTCCTTCCAGCTGTAAAATTTCCCAGGAGACACCAGGGGCAGCAACAGTCTCGCAGTCTGTCGTGACACCCAGGATTTTGGCAGCACGGCAGCAGCCCCACACTCCATCGGGGGCTGCCTGCCGGTGCCCTGGCCCGCAGTGAGGACACCGTGTCCCCTCAGTTCAACACCTTCTCCGAGAAGTGTCCCAGCTTCCCCTCCTCCTGCACAGGCTGGGAGGCTTGTCCACCACAGGACGGGCCCCGCTCCTGGGCCAGGGCTCCACCAGGCCATCGTGGCCCCCCGCTCCCCGCCGCTGGGTGGGTGCCCTGCAGCTCCGCACACTTCTCCTTGTAGTGCTGGGCATTGCCGGCGAAAGTCTCGCAGCGGCTGAGGTTCTCCTCCTGCACGGGGCTGCCCACGTTCTCCTCGCTCGGCCCCGAGGCCGTTGCCCCCTCCTGAGAGTTTTGGCTAAGGTAGACAACAATGATGTCGCCCTTGAAATTCATTACTTGTCCACTTGAAATAAAGGTGGAGTTACTGTTTCCAGTCACATTTCCTAGGAAAGGAGGGGGTAGAAAAGAAGACACACATGATTAATATTTTCCCCTCACAAGGTGGACACTTAGTGCAGTGAACTTAATCTGCTGTGGTGGCTTTATTCTTGTTCCATTATTTTTTCCCCCGTGACATGAGGATGCTCTTATAATCAATGCCTTCCACTGGACCTTTTCATTATTTCCATTTTCATCTCCTCAGGACAAAGTCTGTCATACACAGGGAGCCTGTCTGGAAGGGTTGGAAACATTTTCCCTTTGAGTTGTGATCTGGGAAGCCAGAGAGAGAGCGACGATCTCATGTTCCCTTTGCTGCCTGATGCACAAAGCTGTGTCCAATCTGCCTCTGCCTGTGGTTTGTGAGGAAATGCTAATTATATCTGATTATGAGATTTATTTTTTCCTAGAGTCCCAGAAATCACACTCTTTACCAAAGAGGCAATAAAACCCCAATCAATCCTACTATTTGGGTTAGATAGCAGGCTTACTGAATAAATAATGAAAGACTTAACATCAGATCACACAGTTGCATAGTGTTCAAACGACACAGAGCTTATACAATTATCTCGTATAATCCAGATCATCCTTCTAGGTACACTCTGGCACTCACCTAACGCCCTCTTGGATTTAGCTAGATATAGACTGACGCCAGGGAAGACACAGAGTCTATATTATAGCAACTTAACAGAGTTATGGTTTCAGTCAGTCTGCCTGAGGTTAGAGATTTTTCAGTATAAATTCAATCTTTCTGCTATTCAAAGACTGGGCTGGTGACCTAAGTGACAGCAGGACCAAGCTCTGGGAATTAATAAACTTTCCTCAGAGCAGAAAGAAAATAACCAAGAATAAACTTCCAACATCAAACTAACAGGCTTGTTAAAGTTTGAAAATGAAACAAGCTGAAGAAACCAAGTAAACAAAATTTTCCTGGCCTGTGAACATGCTTACTAAGAAATGTTTTTCCTGCTGTGCTTCACTTCATCATTACTTGCAGACTGATCTGACATATTTTAGACATTTTGTGCCTTTCTTGATTGCACTCCTCAACACTCGAAACATTCCCATTTTCCTTGCAGATAAGCATGGCCCAGCCCAGAGAAATTCTGTTTTTCCAGTGGCCATGGGTGATGTTTGCACACCAGCACTAGGCACTGGTCTCCAGCTGTGTGGAGGAGTCAGGATCTGTGTCTGCTCAGAGCTGAGCCTGGGCAGCACTTGAGTGTCTCTCTAATAGGCCCTCCTTAAGCAATCTTATTTATTTCACCTAAACCACTGCACTGGCAGCTCTTTGCTTTCTTTCCAAGTGCTGTTGATTAACATGAGGTGTCCATAAGGGTTTTCTCTGCGGGAGATTTTCCCTGCTGGTTCTTTCCCCTGTGTTTGATTCAGTTTGGCTGTTTGCCACAAACAAAACTCTTGGGCATAATGGCAGTACAAAAATAACTGTTTGTCTTTAAACAGATTGCCTGTCGCTTGCAAAAGGTGCTATGAAGGTTAGCAGTGCTCAGCACGAGATCAAAAATTTAGAAGTATATATGACAGTGGGGAGGGAAAAAAAAGGCAGATTAACACATTTATAATGTTTAGCTGAATGTGGCTGGCAAACCTTCTGTGCTTTCTGAAGATACTATGCTGAAACAAAAGGATATTTGAGGCCCAAAAGCACAAAAAATGGACACAAGAGCTTCCTAGACTGTGCCAAGAAAAGTGCTTCCAACCTGAAAGTATAAGGGACACATTCAGAGTGAAGGCATTGTTCTCTGCAGCGTTTCAGGCTTTTGATCTCTTCAGACTATCTGATATTAATTACAAAGACAGATTAATTTTTGTGGTAATTGTACTGTGAACTGGAACAACGCAGGCAAATAATTTTCTCTGAGACATTTAATGGCCTCTAGGTGGTGAGAACTGTTCGTCACTGCCAAACCAAGCTGGTTTGGGATCTGGAAGTGAAAGGCTTTGCAAATCCAGTCCCAACTATGAGTCAGCTAAGCCTTCCTGTACTCATGTGTTATGCTGTAGCCCTGCACAGGCCTTGAGGTGGGCCTGAACTGACCCTTCATGTTCTCACTGCCTTCAGTGGGGTTTGAAAAAGTGCTTGAAGGCTTACCTCCATCTCCAGTGGTGACCCCTGGAAGGGACACCTGTCCAGAGGTTCACTTTGGTCTTCTAGGATTGTTACACAGGAGGGACAGAGTTTACCAGTTCTGTTGTCATTTTGAGTGTTAATGAACTAAGAACAAAACTTCATGGAATTTCCCATGGTCTTTTTCTTCCCATTTTTCATCAACCCTCTTCCATACCATTCTAATTTAGCATAACTGTGTGCAAAACCTGGTGGCTTCAGTTGCTTTGAGAAGCTTTACAGAAAATTATTTTACATGCACCTTTATTCCATCTGGGCATGTCACAAGGTCTAGCAAAATGAGAGATGTTGATGCATCCACACGTGCAGCCCCGGTGGGGCTGGGGTACTTCAGTGAGGAACCTATGGCTAAGCCCTGTCCCAGTCCTCATGCAACCAGGCGCTGCCAGGGGGGCCACGGCCATTCTGTGGGCAGAAAAATTACTCTGCCAGCAAGCCAGGTTACCCACAGATCAACTAACCCACGCTCTGATGCTGCCCACAGCTCTGTCAGTATCTTCCTGCAGTCATGAGTAAAAACTGGCAAATTAGGAGCACGGTATCTGTGCTCAGGTTTCACCAGATGGCACTATAGCATGTACATATACGAAGGCACAGACACAATGAAAATCCCATAAAAAGAATTATGCTGCAGATCTAAGATGGCACTTGATAGCACGGCCCTTATATCCAAGCTCTCCTGTTTGCTCTATTGTTCCTTAACACTTTCTCTTTCTCTTCGTGTCATATTTAGAAAGAAAAGCAGTACCAAATATAACTTGACTTTCAGTTGTACCTCAAGAGTCACCTTCCAACAATAACAAAAAAGATAATCTGTTCTCTTTACTCCTGCTGCATTTATATAGACCAGACTGTGAAACTGTGTCAGGATTTCAGGGAACTGAAGCAGCAGAAAGTTTCTGCTCTTCAGAAGATGAATGCTGTACACTTTCAGATTCCCATATGGAATGCATGTTGAGAGAGGAAGGGCCTTCAAGTGTGTTGTTTTGGGGCTTTGGCAGACTGACAAGAATGTCTCCGTAAGAAATTTAAGGCATGACATGGTTTTAAAGAAGGGCAACAGCTTACAACTGCTGTGGGTATTACAGTAATACTTGGATGTCCCACTCAACGCTAAGGTCTCATTATGCTTGGCAGTGCACTGATATAAATAAAAATAGAGCATCCAACTTTACGAGATTATAATCTAAAATGACTAATAACATATGACAAGCAGATTGCAGACTTTTATATTGAAGAGAAGTCTGGGGAAGGAAAGTTTCATCCAGAGAAGGCACATAACTTCCCTTCTGCTGGTTTTGCTTCAGTGATTTTTTTCCCCCTGTTTTCATTTGACAGTTGTGATATATTTACTCTGCATAAACTAATCAGTGTTTCAGAGTTGTTTAGGGGACAAAGCATATGTGTATGGAGAAACAGTGTCTGTATGAAACTATTTTATGTGGACGCTTATATTCTAACAAATAAAAACAAAGAGCTATAAGCAGAAAATTGTAGATAATCTCTTAGTCCCAGTCACAGCCACCAATTTACAGCTCCAGCTGGAGTTTCACTGACCACTGTATAAATGTAACCGGACTTAAACCTAATGGCAAAAATGTGTGTGGACACTGGTGAATGGAAAGTATCTGCCAGAGCATTATGCATCCTTCCTTAGCTCAGCCTCTACGTTCCTCTATTGTCTTCTTTCTCTGTTTTCTCCAACACACACACCTGCTAACAGAACTGCCTGGCCTCTGCAGTGACAGCCAAAAGGTGGGTTCTGCATTGCTGGTTAGATCAGGGTGGGACAATGCTCCCTTGCTGGGCTCATTCTTCTTCCAGAATTCAATACAAACCAAATGGCCTTAACATTTCAGATTTTTTTTTCAGACTAGCTTCAGGGCAATTAAGTGAAATAGGATCATTTTATTCTTCTCCTAAATCAGATCCTCTGAATACTACTGAGCTAGCAAAGAGAATAATCCTACACAACTGAGTATGGGTGAAGCCTAATGGGCTTACCAGATGCTGGAGGGAGGTCTGAAGTGCTGCTGTTTGTCCCTGAAGTGCTTCTGTGTGTCCCTGAAGTGCTTCTGTTCGTGTTCTGGTGCTTCATGTTGGTAGTATCTGAAGATGCATCTTCCATACCAAGATCGTTTGCTAGAGTGCTCTGACCAGCAGAGAGAAAATTCAAACCACAGGTGCACTGTGCACAGGAACCAGTTTCTGGGGAGGTGGAGGTGCTGTCAGCCACAGAACAACAGGGTTTGCTACACTTTTGGGGAGATTCTCTGTACAAAATGCCACACCTCGCACAGATCTTCTCTGAGTCACAGTTTGTTGCAAAATGATCTGTGTCTTTGTTGCCTGTTTCCTTCAGGCAACTGTAGGCATGTTGGCAAGATTTCTGAAGAAGTTGGTCTGTGGCAATGTGTGCCCCATCTGTGTTGGAGGGAGGGTGAAAGCCTTGAGAGACTGATATGTTCTCTGTGCTCCCAATACCTGAAAAGTACTGGTTCAAGCTGTCATTCTCCCCTGCCTCCATTGGTTCTGAAAATGACGGCACGGTTTTACTGGCAGTCCGACTTAGTAAAGATAAATAATCAGTGTTATTGAGATCCTTATCCATGTATTCATCTTCCGTGGGAACTGGTGGGAATTGGTAATCATCAGTCTCGGTTACCACAGAAAAGTCTCCTGCCTCACAAGGCTCTGTGCTGGGGCTCTCTTTCCGGCAAGGAGTGTGACCAGAGGTGCAGCACAAGTTTCCAGGGACAGGAGAGCCAGAGGGGCCCAGGAGACACGTGTCTTCAGAGGTCTGGGGGACAGCAGCATTCGTGATGTTCACAGTAACAAATGCATCTCTGGGGGGTTCCTGAAAGAAAGTTAAAGTAAAAAGGTCTTTAATAAAGAGATCACCAAAAAGTTATTTTTTAGACAAAGAAGGAAAAGGCAGATCATGGTCGTTCCTCTGTGTGGAGCTGCTGAGGTTGAGCAGCACTGCTATATTTGAGTCTTGAAGTGTAATTCTATTCTTCTGTAAAACTGTGGCTGGTGATGCTAGGCTCAGCAGGTGTTCAGAACAAAATCTGGTGGCCTAGGGGGTAATAACATTTAATCTTGTGAGACAACTATTCCTAGTTTTTTTGAGGGCACTTAAGAAGAGTTAATAAATCTAGAAGAATTGCTGGATTCTGCTGTTCCTTATGGACCATTAGTAAGACCCACCTAACTGCTTATAAGGTTTTGGAAACCCTTGCATGTGTCTGAAGGGCTGTTGATCTGTGAAGGCCTTACTGTGGGCTGAATTTTTAATATCAGCAATGATTGAAGAAAGAACCTGGGTTGATTCAGAAGTTCCGGGACAAGCTAGAAAAAACCACAAGGTTGTATTAACCTGAAAGGTTAGGACAACAAATGCAAAGGCCCATGACATCATGTTGTCACAGTACTCGAGAAAGTAAACCTACATTTTTGGTAGCAGCTCCAAAAAAAGGGTTGGGAAGTACTTCAGGGGTTTTCTTCAGTTGATACAAGTTGTGCTTTAAAGATGGGTATTTGGGAACTGATACCTTTAATTTCTAGTGTCTGTTCAGATCTTCCAGGATAGAAAAGAGATTGTAAGTGCTGCCAGCCACTAATTGCTGTTGATTCACTCCTCTGTCCCAGAGGATCTGAGCGGCTGCCAAGACAGGAGGTTGCATGAAGACTTACAAGACGAAAGAGGAACTGCCTGCTCAGAAAGGTGGGGTTTTTTGGTATGTTTGGTTTTTCTTTTACGCAAAGAAATTTGAGTCTTTCAACAGCTAAGCTCATCACAGCTCCTAGAAGGGATGGTGGGACACTTGGGACACCTCAATCCACATCCATGGTGTCAAGCAGGCTGTGCACAAGAACTTGAACCAGTGCCACCAGCTGAGTGTTTCAAGCATGGGGCTGGTGTACTTCCAGAGCAAAAGCTCCTACTTATTTCATATTGGAATGCACAAGCAGGATTTCTTCCTCCCTAGAATTAAGGAGTCAAACAGCCAGTTTCTTCAGCTGACGGCTCTGTGTTTAATGCCTTGCATGTCTGGCATTTTTGGCATAGACCCAAATCCAGGTTTCTTCCTCGTGAGCACTCTGGTATATAACAAGGGGCAAACTCAGCTGAAGCTTTTCCTGCACTTAGAATTTAGATAGGCTCTCTCCTAGGCAGTCTCAGGTATTCAGCAACCAGTGGGTTCATGTTTAACTTTCTCGTCATAAATATTAAATAATCACGAGACCTTTATCTCTGTTAAAACTGGCTGAAACCAGAGAGCAAGTTCAGAAGCTATTTGTGAATGGTGATTTCACATGCCTCACATTTACAGAAAACCAGACTGAAAAAGCCAAAGCTGCGAGCAATTTTTGAGGAACTCAAAACTTGTTTTCTAGCCAAAGTTTACCATGGAGTCTGCTTCAGAAGGGGTGTCAGGAATGTCATGAGGAAAACACAAACCAAAGAGAAAATGCTACCATCTTTGACTTTACCTTTGTTCCTTTTATTTGGCTGCACACTTCATTAGCCCAGTTCTGTAGATCTGCTGTAGGGAAAACAAAAGAGTAGCTGTAACATATAGCAGGCACTTAAGTTAACCACAGACCTAAACACCCACAGTCATTCACAACCCGCAATATCATATTAAATAAAACCAGCAAGCCTGTTTTTACTGCTTGTTCAAGTGTCCCAGCATCGGTCTAGCTGAAGATTCATTGTAACTGGAACAGGGATATATTTCTGTGGAACAAATGTTTCCAAGCTCCTAAAATAGACCACGGTTAAACTGTGTTCCACATCAAATGGGGTTTCTTTCCTGGTCATATGTCACACCAAGCTATGACTGGCCCAACAACGACCCGCTCACAGCAGAAATGGTCTATTTCAAGAGAAGTCACATGGAAGGCCCAAAGGCCCTTCCCAGACAGGAGTGAGAAGCCTGGAGAGAAGAGGGTAAGCCATTGAAACCACAGGATGGCAGGCTCAAATATAGCATATTCTACTTAATCAGGGTATGCTTAGTGGGGAAATTCATTCCAATTTCTTTGGAATATCTCCCAAGGAAAACCTGTAAGTCCAACATGCTTTAGGGCAACAACTGACACAGTGAGCAATTCTTGTTTTGTGTTTATACATTCAGGAGACTTTGCAGGGCTCAAGTCCCATGTACATTTGAAGTTTACAATGTTTTTGCATGGCTGAAGATAGATCAGCTGTGCAGCCACTGCCAGTTCCCAGCAATGACTCTGTTGCTCTGATGTTGAGTTTGCACATTTACCACCAGTACCCACACCAAGCAGGAAGGGCTTCTTCCTGAGCCTGCAATTCTCCCAGGCTCAGGTGAGCAGGATTCCCCATGCAAAGGCAGCGAGGGACTGTCACTGCGGAGCAGCAGGGCAATAGAAACACCAAAGAAATTGCATTCCCCCCTAACCTGCTCTGCATCGCAAGTATTTGGTTTGAGAGCAGAGTCACCATTTCCTCCAGCCCATCCCAGAAATTCCAGATTTAGCACAACCCATGTTTAGTGTGGCAGAGGCAGCCTATTTCTAAAACACAGGCTGAAATATGCTTTACAAGAAGTGAGTTCTGTCTTCCTTTCCACTGCTCCCAACACTTTTCATAAATTGCTAGCGCTTGGGAAAGGAAATGATGGAAAAAGCTTTCCATGTTTAGGAGGGCAAAAAATTAAAAATGAACAGAACAATAGAGGTATGTCCTTCACTAAAGAGACCCAGGGCTTAACAGAGAGTGGAGGAATGTGAAGGTATTTCCAGTTTATTAATAATAAACTCAGCATCCCACTGTTATCCAGTATGCCTTTGGCTAGGATTTTTCTATTTTTCTACTTTAACTATTCATTCTATTTCCTTCTAGTATTCCTTCCATACCTCATCAGAACTTCAGCTTTCAGCTAAAAACATTGTCTCCATCATGTTCTCAAATACACATCAGGCCTTTGTCTTGAAATCCGTATTTTCACCTGTCCAGATGTAGGTTTTTGGGTAGAATGGAAAGTAAGGTGAAGAAGACAGGACTTATATGTGTCACTGCTTCCCTTCAGCCAAGGGGTCAGCTGTGCCAGGTGCTGCAGAGCAGCCAGGCTGCTGTGAAAGCCCTCAGCACCAGCCCTCCTCCTTCCAAACATAGTCAAATAGCCCTGAGGATGGTCACTCCCTGGGTTAAGCATAATACACTGTAAATCACTGCCTGCCTAGAGGAAAAGAATTTGTAGCCTGGCTTTGTGCTAGGTAAAGCATATCCATATAGACAGACATAGGGATAGCATGGACCTTCCAGTGTAATTCCTGAGCTTCTTAATCTGTTGGTTACCCATGAAATCAGAGTGCACAGAGAGCCACAGTTGTCACACTCATAAATACCATTAGCTATGATGTACCTGTCAGCTTTTTCCCCTTCTTCTTGTAGTATACGATGAAGACGACAATGCCAATTAGTGTCACAAAAAACAAGATGACAATCAACACGTATAAGATCCTGTTTGTTCCTGCAGGGTGTGAAAAAGATAGTGCCATCAACACGCAGCCTGCACTCAGCAGTATGACAATCCTTGCTCATTTTACCTGCTTTTCTACAGCAGAGGGTTGTTTTTCCTTCCTACTTGATCTTTAGTTTCTATAATGAGAACAACAGCTCTAGCACTCGTGCAGTTCTGTGACAAGCAGCCTCACTGAAGGTACCAGGTACCAAGATATCTCCATAAAAACCAGAATCTTGGTGTTACAGAGCAATGTTGTCCGGTCAGGCTTCTCTCAATGTTCCCTTTCAAGCTGCCAGCAAGCCATGGGGCTGAGGTTGATCTCACTCAGGGAACAGAGGACATACATCTTGTGGAGACTATAGATATAGGTGGAAAAATTTGTCCTTTATCTCAGGTTATGATGGATCACTGCATGCCAGGAAAGCAACCTCCTTGGTACCATATCCACATTGGAGAAGGAAATGGACAGTGGGCAAGAAGAGATATCTGAGAGGGATTAGGCTGAGACTGTATCTGCTGCTATAAAATAAGCAAGGAGAGGAGCTGCTACTCTTTATACATGTAATGTGTATGTGGAAAGCACATAAAAATGAACAAGCTGTAAACATAATGGAATCATGGGTATAACATGGCTATAACAGCAATGCTGCCATGCAGTTTCGGTGAGAGGTGTAAAACTCATCTTAGTAGTGGATATAGGCCCTAGAGTCACCAGGTCTGAAGCAACTTTTAAAGGTGGGATTTTCCAAGAGCATTCTCTTGGTCTACAGCTGCTCTCCCTAGAGTCACCCACAATGAGAATGGATTTAAGCCAGCCAAAACCTCTAGTAATCAGATTGCTCCTCCTCCCTGCTACTTTCCAACAGACAATCTGTATGAGGACACAAACCATCTTCTGATGGCTCAGGCATCTTCCGTTCTTTACAAACTGCATCAGACTTGTCAGTCCCAGGCGTGCTTTCTTCCATTCCTAGAGCTGTACAGCTAAAAAAGAAAGACAAAGAAGCTAGGTTCTCTCAAGGAAGCTTGTTGTGCCTCCTACGCTTATGCAGAGCAGTACTTTCTGTTGTAAAACACATTTCTCCACCCCTAAGAGCCTCAGATACTTTCTTTATTTTTGGCTCAGTAGTTCTGTTGTCACTGCTCTCTCCTGTTCTCCTCTAAGGAGAATTCAAGCTTCAGCCTGAGAATGCTTTCATCACTGCATAGCCAATGTTGATGCTCCGTGTGCTCTACAGGCAGCCTGGAACACCCCACTGAGAAATGCTTTTGCCCAAGCTTCTCCCTGTCTTCTGGCCAGTGTGGTCCTTTTACAACACCCAGGGACTTACTTGGTCCAGGATTTACACTCGTCAGTGGATGAAGAGACATCTGAGAAGTAGCCTCTGGGACATGGTATGCACATTGTGTCCTTGTCTTGTTGCACTGTGTGTAGCAAAGGAAGAAAAATGTCATAGATGAATTTCTGTGGGTTCCTTCCAAGAGAGAGGAAGGTGACTATGCTCCCCATCCTCTCGCTCCACTCTGCCTCCACAGACGCCCTAAAAGCTTTCCTAAAGACTGGGGTCTTAGGTTATATCAGGGCAGCAATGAGAGTCCCATGTAAGCCCTGGAAAGTCTCACCTGAGCACATCTCTACATGACCAAAATGAGAAATGACCAGGAGCCATTTGCAGTTATTGTAAAACAACACACAGCTGTTACATCCTTCCCCTTCTATCAATTCCCTCACGACGATGCTGCGCCGCAGACAGTGACGCTGACTGGTATTGTCACTTCTATAAAGACACAGTAAACAAAATGCTGTATCAGGCTTTGCTAGGCTGGAGAAAAAACAGCAACTGTCCTCCAGGCCCATACAGCATTTCTTCCTCTGTTACTCTATTACTTGCTGTATTTTTGGGGTTCCTTATGCCTGATGCAGCTGTTCCCAGTGTTCACTAGAACTCTGAACTTGACTGTCTATTTTCTACCCACAAAACACCTGCATCTTATTTTAATTAGACTTGAGAGGAAATTAAATGTCTCTAATAAACCTTTGCATTACTAGCCATACAAAACAGAATACTTGCTAAAACAGAACACATGAGCTACCTGAAAAGTGTTAATCACTTTTAACTTGCTTATAACATTAAAAAATGGCAAAGCAAAGTCACTGCACAAAACCAGATTGCAAAATTGGACCTCAGGAACAACCCCCAAAAGAGTGCCTCTTTGAATACGGGAGCGACCCATGACCTAGTGACCCACAGTCAGACACCTCAGCAAACATTAGAAATGTACTGGACACCTTGCAACTACTGCCATGTCCGCATGACATCTTGCAGAAGTCACTTGATCCAAGATACTATTTAAACTACAGAGGCAGAAGCCTTCAAAATGTGAACAGTCCAGGAGGGTTATATGCAGTAGTAATAACAACTCAGACATGCATCTTCTGCTGACAGTCCTCTGAGAGTCTAAAGTACCCTCCCTAATGTCACAACCCACACGATGCTGGCCTCATCCAGTAGGCCTGAGCTGGGCATTTTGTACATCCCCTTTCTGTATCTTACCAGGAGGCTTGACTCCGAGGCCGGGAGCACACATGGTATTCCGCTGACAGCAGTCGCAGTCCTCATTCCAGTGGTAGCCCATCGTACAAGCACACTGCCGCTGGAACGTGTTGTTCCCTGGGTTCACTTCTTTCAAGGCTTTCCCTACAGGAGAAAGCAGATGAGAGTAAAAATCTCTCTGATAACAAGCCTCAAGTTTCTGAACTACCTACTTGCTTTGCTTGAATGGCAGATGCAAAACCATTCATGTTAGAGGAAATGGTGTCTTTCAGGCAGCACGGGAGACCCTTGATCAGCACAGGGCGCCTCACCAATTGCACTCCTGAACAATACATTTCCCTGTGGCTTGTGTAGAAAATAAACACAGCATTTGCAAGGGTGAGACAAACACATTAGGGGAAGTGAATGCAGAGTGTGCTGGGCAAAAGGACAACTTCTAAAATCAGCTCACAAGGGTGAATGGCCCCAGTGAAGATAATCACTATCAGCAGCACAGAGACTGCAGTCATGGTGCTCTGCACAGCACAGAATCTCTGCTGTATGAGGACCTCTCCCTCTCCCAGGCTCTTCTGCAAGCTCAGCCTTCAGTGTTGGGCACCTGAACAAAGCAACTTCCCTAGATCCACTTTCCCATCTTCACGCTTCACTAATTGGGATTAAAAGGTTCTGTAGTATGAACAGCTCACCATGATCACATATTTTATGTAGCAAGCATTTATCTTCTTCATTCCAGACATCCATATACTCGTTTGGGCCACACGGCTGGCACACGCTATCAGAAGTAGCAGTGCATCTAGCAGACAAGTACTTCCCTGTGATTGAGGAAAGGACAAGTCAGTCATCTGGAAGCTGCAGAGCATCTGTCTAAGGAGGACAAAAATAATAGGTTGGGCGCTAACACTGCTGCGGACAATCATTTCTTCCTGTACCTTTTCAGTTTGTCAATCTGGTCCCCACTTAGTCTGGCACTGAAACATCTGTGAAGTGGATGGCCTGGGGAGCACAAGAATTGAGCTGCTTTCCATCTCCCGCAGTAGTTAAGTGCTATTCCAACAAAGCAGGTGCTGTGGCCCTTGCTGAGGCCAGCAGGAGCACTCCTGCACTAGGAAGGCACTTGTAAGCCTGAGATCAGGCACCTGCAGGGCATGTGCCAATCCATCAGCAGTCACGAGAGCCGCCTGCCTCACCGGCAACCTGCAGAGCAGCTCCTCATGAGCTTCTCAGCCTCACAGCCCAGTCAGCGCTCACATACCTGGCTCACACTTCCTGCAGCACCGTCCAGAGTACTCATAGTGTTGTTCACTTTCACATGGTGGAGTGATTTGTAGTGACAACTGGAGCAGGGAAGGAAAGAGAGGACATGAGAACCAATATGCCTGGAGAACTTCAGACCTACCCAGTCATGGTGCTGGCAGAGAGAAGGAAGACTTTCCTTCTGTATAGCATTGTGGATAGCCAAGCAATAAAAGTTACCCAACATTTGTGAATTCAAAGGTGCTTTGTAGACATGCTAAGGGTATGTACTTGACGCTGTAGAC
Source organism: Corvus kubaryi (assembly GCF_017639235.1). Taxonomy (NCBI): domain Eukaryota; kingdom Metazoa; phylum Chordata; class Aves; order Passeriformes; family Corvidae; genus Corvus; species Corvus kubaryi. Next base: position 10,332,374 of record NW_024582057.1, read on the forward strand.
ACAAGGACTTTTAATAGAGCCAGGTGACAAATAAATAACCCATCTTGCAAATTGTCATGAACTTTTGGCCTGCTAAATAACCTTTTCTTACAGTACTCTATTATTTAAAATCTACAACTTTAAAACAATTGTAAAGAAAATAAAAGGCATAGAGATACCTCTGTAGTCTCTTCCACAGGAATTACCTCAGATCAAGACCTGGGAAACTGCCAGTTTTAATGTCGAGCATTAAGCAAACAAGCAAGGTGAATGATTTATATTCCTGAAAAAGAAGAAGTTCCCAACTTCCCACTGGGATACAAATGTTCCTGGCTAGTCCCATAAAATACTGGACTTAAATTTTGCAGCTTTTTATGGCTCCCACTGTTGTCCTGCAGAGGTGGTCTCATGGAACTGAGGCAGCCATCCAGAAGGGTGATGCAATTAAGCCAACAGCTTTTTGTGTCTCAAAAAACCCAAAACAAAACCAACACAAATCAACACAAACCATGCCCCCCACCCAACCACCTGAAATGGGTACATGACAGGGCATTTGCAAAGTGGGCAGCAGGGTTGCCTCTGGCCCTCATGGGCCTTTGCAGCCCGCCCCAGCTCTCAGCTGCCTGTAGACACAGTGGGCTCACCCACAGCCCAGGCTTCAGGGCTTGTGCTGGAGATCCTGGCCAGCCAAGCATTGTGCCCAGCCCTTCCCTGACCCTGCTCTGGCAGCCCAGAGTCCTCAAGGCAAACTCAACACTGTCACAACCAGTTGTTGATCTTGCAATTAGATAAGGTGATTCAAAATCGAGCCCGTAGCAAGGAACCCTTCACTCTTGGATACAGCTCTTAAAACCTCATTGACTTGGACAAAGCTGCAATAAAGCTTCTGCTGCTGGTTAAAGGGAGCTTTTGCCACCTAATAGCACATGATAACCCTGTGCCTGCTGGTACTGGTTCCCATTCCTCTAATTAGCATTCTCCCCTTGTTTCCTCCAAGTCCTTACATCTTCTCTTTCCTCCTTTTCTAGTTTAAGCAATAGCAATCTCTTTAAAAATAAAATAGTTTTCCCTAAGCACCTTGCCCTCTTCTAATGCTGGGAAGCATCTTGTAAATTAAAGATGACCAAAAAAGATTGATTTTTTTTTTTTTTTAAAGACCACCTTTTGGCTTGGAGTTTGAGCCATGGGTTGGTGCATGACTTCTGTTTATCAAAACTGTGCTAGCTGTGTCTGGAACAGAAAAAGTAGCACAAGTCAGAGTTCTTGAGTTTTCATATTTTTGCAGGGTATGAACAACTTACAGCCCCTTTTTTAATCATTACAACAATTCCGGGTCAAATTAAGAGTCTAGTCTTCTGTTGTCTCATCGTTTCCTTGTCTCTTACTTCACATTCATTAGCAGAACCTTTCCTGCAATTAGATAACACATTTTTGGAACAAACACTGCATTCCCTGTTTACACAGCACCTCCAAGGAGGGGCACAGGATAACAACCAGCGCTGGAGAGGGAAGAGGCAATCTTGGAAAAGGAAAGCTGGGCCAGCCTGGCAGCTGAACAGTGACACAGCTCAGTGACCCCTACACTCGAAGGAGCTCGTCTTCTGTAGCGCACTTCAGGCTAAAACCCCAAGATGGCCAGCAAAGGGTTGAGGTGACGATGTGGAACCAAGCACAAAGAGTGTCTTGAGCAGTTGATTCTCTACCCAGTCATCCATAAAGGTAACAAATGTGGTGAGACCAACAGCAGGTCCAGTCACTCGCTTTTTGTTACAGAATGTCCTCTTCTTCCTCGTTTGCCCCTGTTTAATAGTTCCTCTTTAGACAAAATGACTAAAAAAATTACTGAAGTGTCAAACAAGGGCAAAGTCATCCTTTTTACGGAAGGATATGCAAATCTGCTAAAGAGCATTCAGCTAAAGGGTCTGGAGTAATTTCTGAGAATCACAACTCAGCCTGAGGAGAAGCAGCAGGGCCCTGGACCAAGGCGAAGGGAGCAGGCTAATTGCTCGGCCACCTTTTGGAGATTGTTTCATACCACCAGGCTTTAGGGTATGATGAGGGCTGTTGTTATGGAATAGCTCGCAGCTGCATTAACCTGTGCTCTGTGCCAATAAGCAGCCTCTTCTGTGCCCATGTCCTTCCCCTTCTCACACAAGCCAACACATTCATGAAGCTGCAACACTCCCTCTTTTCATTTATGCCCAGTGGTGCAAAGACAAGGCTCGCAGCACCCACAGGCTAACTAACCCCCATGTGAAGGTGAGGGATTTTAGCCTGGTATGGACTGGCTGGACCTGCTGAGCATGAAAGCTGGGGGACAGAGGACAGGAAGGGAAACCAAAGCAACCTGGAGTTTTCTTATGGTGGGAGCCAAACTCAGGACTTTTTACTAACACAGCTCTGTTAATGTTAGGCTATCCCTTGTTAATCCCTCTGCCAGGCAGACGTGTCTGTCTCAAACTGTACATTAACTTCCTTTGGAGGCTGAGAAGTACTTGTGCTGCTGGCAGCACGATGACTTGATGCTTCACCATCACCAGCACATTCCTGCCAGTGTGTCCTTCTGAGACGGGGAAGTGCAATTCATTTACAGATGAGGAACTTGTACCAGGAGGCCATCTGGCTTTACAGAGGTGACAGGAAACCAAACCAAGTCTCCCAAGGCTCAAGTTTGCTCCGTAACCCCTGGAACATCCTTTCTCTCATCGGATGCTGGCCTATGGGTCAGAGTGATTTGGACACCACCAAGTTCTTATCTAGAGAGAGAAAGTGCCAACTTCCTCTGAAGTGCTTAAATGAGATAAAACCCAGCCTGGTCATTCCTTTAATGGTCTTGCTATTGACGAAGCTGCTCATTAAATCCCACCACCATGTGCAAGTAAGTGCTTCAAAGAGCTCTAGGTATCCTGTGTAAGTTTAATTTGTCACTTCAAAAGTGTGCAAAGCATCCAGATTTGCACCAGTTCCTAAAAAACCAGGCAGCTTTCCCATTTGATCAATATTACCTCAGAACAAGTTTATCCAACAGGGGAAGAGTCCAGGGGAAAAAAAGACAAACCTCCTCCAGGCTTGGTAGATATAGTTTGGTAAAGCACACCAAGACCTGCGTACCTTTAAGCACATGAGTACCACAATGGACTTCTTTGTAAAGCCTTGCTTACATCAAGGCTTGCAGAAAGATTGTGTTTTGGTGTCGAGTTGCAGGCAGCCTTTTCAGCTTCAGGTTTGGATATTTTTCTTGCTTATTTGTTGAAAAGGACACTAAGCAAGAGTGTGCTTGTGCTTTTAGGATTGGAGAACATTGATGACAGCACTACAAAGCAGCACTGTGTTACTCATACCTTAAAAAACCACACACACAGGTGCTTCTGAAGGGGAGAACCAGCAGCATTCAGACTCCTGTCCTCAGGCTTAAGGAAATATTTATTCTTTGTGCTGTTGAGCAATCGGAGGGCAGCAGAAGCTGTGTGTCATGGATGCTAAAATTACTCTTCTTGCTCTTCACATTTCAGAAAAGATAGAGTTGCATGGGCCTCTTTCCCTTAAAAGAAAAAATCTGGAAGAACAAGGTCGGGGGTTTCCACAGTCTTTTTCCCATGACACTTTTGAACAAGAACCTGAGGCCTCAATGAGCATTGCCCATTAGCAATAATCTGAGTTTTGCAAAAATTGAGATGTAAAGAGACATGTCAAGGAGTAACTATCTTTTAAGATGACACCTTCTTGATCAGTGCAGTTGTTTCTGGAAAGTATTCAAGTAATCTGTCATCATTTCACTGAGAAAAGCACATTTTTTTCTCCATTTATTGTTACAGCATCAAAGTACCTATGGGAAAGATAACTACGGTCTGTCCTGCTTTGCACACCCCACTTCTTCTCTATACTTTGGAGCCCAGGTTTATTCAAACCACTTGCTTTTGAGGTCCTTAGACTTGCTTGCTGTAAAACTGAAAAAATCCATGGATTTGGGGCCTTATTTGCCTTTGTTGCCAGGAGTGAGCTTTGAGCAATGTTTCCCGAACTGAAGTAGCCCCTGCAAGCACAGCTAAGACAGGCTCTGCACTCGTCTGCTGCTGCTTCTTCAAATATGAGCCACTGCCTCTGCTCTCACAGGTACCGACTGTGCCCGCAGCCTTCCAGCTTCCTACCCGATCTGGGTCAGCAGTACGGCTAACCAGACCCCAGATTTCTTCAGCCCAGACCCCAGATTTCTGCAGCCCACTGCCAGTTTCAGAGGCTTTCCTAAAAAATTATTTAAGAGTAAAAATAGTATCCGGCTCTTGATGGGCGCTGCTCTGTGGCTGGTGCTCCCAGCACTCTGTAGGAGCACATAATAGTAACAACTCTGGAAAATGTTACAGTTGCGGGTGTACCAGGGGAAAGAGGAGTCCTGTGTTAAAGACTTAATCATAATCACGCTGCATGCGACAGTTCCCTCACGGACAGTCTTCACTGTCGATAAAAATTAAATCAAAGCAGCGCCCAAGTCACAGCTTTGCAATTCCGGTTATTTGCTTGCAGGCCTGTAATTCATCACAAAAATCTTAGATTGTGAATGAAATGCTTTTGGTGATGTCAACTTTCCAGTGACCAGTAAACCACATCACAGAACTACCACCACGTGGTAAAATAGAGCCGGGAAATGGCAACAGCTTAAACTAAATATTATTTCACTTTTAAAAATAGGTCCTTAAAACCTTGCTAGAGCCTGAATGCCTGAAGAGGCCAGAAAGAGTGTGAGGGATAAAACCGATAATGAAGAGTTGAAGAGAAAACTGTAACGTGCGGCCAGGACGTGGGCAAATGGTGGCAAAAGCCCTGTCCTCGCTATTCCCCTCGTCCCTCTGCTCCAGCATGCAGCCAAAAGCAAACACCTGAGCAACTGGTGCTGCTCCACCAGTGGGAAGGAGCATTCCTCAATCTCAAACCCACCAGAGCTATTTCTGGCCAGCAGCTACGCAAAGGAGAAGTGCTGCACTGACGGCTCTCACGGTGGGGTGGGGGCAGGCAGACAGGAACCTCAGGTATATCAGATATATCAGATGGGAGACAATGGAGGTAAGGGACAGCAGGGCTGAAACAGCAACTGACTGAAGCTGTGAATCAGTCTGCCTTCTTCTGTGGGCTGAAGATTTCTCATCACGTGCACAACATTTGTCATTCAGAGACCAAGTCATCTCCACACGGCAGCCAGAGGGGCATACTTAACATTTTCACTGCCTGGGCACTCAGTAGTGCCTGCATGTCCCCTGCACTTTGGTGCAAAACCTCATGCTTTAACCTATGTGCCCCCACAGCCACAGCAATTCAAAGACTAACAGCTACTAGGTAGAATACTCTGAAGATGAATCAGAAAATAAGAATCAGAGAATAAGGCAAGACCAACAGTTCATATCAAGCAGAAATAAAGACTGCAGAATAATGACATGATCAAAGATAATACCTAGGTGTGCTTGTGGTAAGGCTTGCAGAGGCAAATCTCTTCTAAATTAAACAGGTGCAAGAGCAGTGCTCCAAAGGAAAGTTTAGCAGCCTTACCACTCCAGGTACAGTCCCAATGACTCATGAGTAACTCTACGCCCTAAATTAATTAAAATTTAAAAAATTAATTATACTTAATTTAAAAAAAAAAGACACTAAAGCCACAATGATTTAGGGGGAGCATGCTCCTCTTGCATTTTAGTTCAGCAGATCATTTTTCTATGCTTCATCAGCTGAAGTTGAGTCTTAATGAAGAAATGACCATGATGGACTTCTTGGGCTGGATGCCAGATTAGGAGTCCAATGGGGACTTTCTAGGCTTTTATGTACCCTTTCCTTCCAGCACGCCCTAGAGTGGAACGTAACATACTAATCTCTTATGATGTGAGGCGAGATCCCACAATCCTAGCTGAGCTGCTGGGCAGAATGAGAGAGCTTGTAGAAGAGGGGAAGCTTGCTTTCACCACCTGATGCTCTGCTTTGGCTTCCTTCTCTTGGATTTTAGCATTGCCTGCAGAACAAATGCTGAATACTCTGCAGGCAGAAATGTGAAGGGCAGTGGTGGGGCTGCAGCCCTTGCCTGGGATGATGGCTGTCCGGAGGGATGCATGTAACACCCACAGACCATTCTGCTTCAGTGTGAGTTAGAGGGAGGATTGTATGACTGTACTGCACCTTCTCCATCGTGAAGGAATTGCTGCCTTTATTAAAGGGCTCAGGACTGGACTGAGAATGTATTAATTCACTCTTCAGGTGTCATCATGAGGAACCGGCTCTGCCAGTGACTGTGGGCCAGTAATGTCTATGGAAATATTCTTCCCTGATTTGAAGAGGCTCTGGCTCCTTTTCATAAGCAGCCTGTTTTACAACATGTGGTATTGCAGGGGAGAGCTTTTCTTCCTGTGAGATCAGATTCAAGGAACCATCTCATCCTTGCTACCAAACAATGCAAAGTTACTGAAGAATATGTTGCTCATAGGGCAAAACTCTTAGCTGTGGCAAAATAATGCACTTAAAATAATTTCCTTGTGTGCTACACAAGCAATTTTAGGACTTCATATGAACCTAGTTGCACATTTTCCCCTATCTGTATTTCTGCATTCCAGATTAATGGGTTGCCTAACAAAACTTCACAGTATTTTTATTTCCATACGAGATTTTTTTCTTTTCCCTCCACTTTGACCACTGACTAAATATATTCTGCTCCCATCTGCAGTCACAAATGTTGTTCTTTGTCATTCTTGAACAGACCCTATATACTTTTTTTTTTCTTTTGGAGTAGCCACAAAGTGGTGAGGGTGAATGACCTCTTTTTTTTTTTTTTTTCCCTCCCTTGGCTAATTGGCTCTTGCAGGGTGGATTAAACTGGCTAGCTTGGCTCTTTTACCAAAACACAGCCTTTCCTGGTCTCTTTTATCTAGATTTTAAGAGGGGAGGCAGCCAGAGGGTTCTGCAGAGGCTGAGAGGCAACCCTGGGTCTCAGCTCTCTGCCTGCCCACTGTGCTGCCATCCTCTGCCACAGGCCCTGCTCCAGCCACTCCTTTGGGAACGTTGCAGGGAGGCACCACAAACACATCTGGCCAAGCAGTGTAGGGAATGTGCCTCTGCCGTGGGGATGCTGCTGGGCTCCTGGGCAGCAGAGGACCCGGAGAACAAGGATAAGGGTTCGGTGCTGCAGCCTACACCGTGGCATCTGGCCAGGGCAATGTATCCACTCCCTTCCCGGGCCTGCACGGGCAGACCTCCCTGTAACTTTGGTGGGAAACGGATGGGGCGCTATCCCAAGGTGATTAATGACTCTCCGGCTTCGTTTGCAGCCATGACACCCTGGGCACTGCACAAACACCAAAGAAAGCCATGCTGAGGACTCACACCCTGAGAAGGCAAACAAAAGGGAAGTCCTGCACAAAGCAGCTTAGGTGGCTACACAGGTATGGGACACAAACCAGGATGTCCTGGAGTGCCAGGGTGATGTCAGCATTACTCCTCTTGTGCAGTGCTGAGCCCTCCAGAATGCACCCCATCACAAATGTGATAGCATACTGCGGTGACACACAGACAAGGAAAAATCAGGAAACCTGCATATCCCCAGTGCCGAGGCATCGCACCAAGTCCTGCTCCCACAGGGCAGACACAACAGCAGGCTGCCCTGAGTGCCAGCGCAGCCAGCAGAGCCGGATTCCCACCTGCAGCCCACCTTGTGACTTCCAGCCATTGCTGCTTGTGGAGTTTTTCTTCTACTACATGAACTTTGGACCATTGTCAAAGAAGAGTAAGTCATAAAAAGGGGCAAGTTCTTGCAGGCAGGCTATTGTGTCACATAGACCAAGGCCTACTCAAGTCCAGAGTGCAACCTGGTTAAACATCACTTAAATTTTATCTTGCATTTATAACACACAAATATTTGCCTTTGCGTTTTCCATCAGCAATGATGAGCCATTCTCAGAGCAGCTGCTTCTCTGTGCAAGAAATGCCAGCCAAGGCATCCTTAAAAATAGGGGTGCATGGCTGCAGCAGAAGCCAGTGCTGCCTGGCAAGCTGAGTTTCCATGGAAAGGAAGGGGACAGTCTATGCAAGGAGCGGAGCTGCAGCTGAGGTCATGATGAACCAGCTATCTCTGTTTCCCTCCTCCCTCCTGTGTAAGCTCAACCAGCTCCTGAAGCAAACATCTCCTCCAAGTGTCCAGCCAAGTGGAGCCTTTGCTGCAGAGCCGCCCCTTGCAGCACAAGGCCTGGGATGGAGGGAGATCTGGATTCTGTGGTCACAGCATGTGGTGGCAGGAACCCTCCTGGCTCTGGTCACCAGAAAGACTTCCTGGAGACCTGGTCATACAGAGAGGAAGTGGGCAGGGAGAAGCAGGAGGACAGCTTTGCAGTAAGCATTACCTTTTCATTGCATCTGCCCGTGTACCTGCTACAGGAGAGTCTTTCACCACTTTAACTCCAAGGGACGGATGGATAAACATAGCAAAGTGACTCAAATCTGATTCCTCTAAATAGTGTTAAGGTGTAAATGCCAGAGGGCACCACTTTGAGGTTTCCATGATTGTCTGTGTTGTGGTTATGCACGCATCCCTTTTACCATCTGTATTGGTTCTTGCCCAGCTGTCAAATTACATCCCACTTTCCTGAGCTTGAGGGTAATAGACAGTAATGGGCAATAGAAACAAAAAAAAAGATCCTTAGGGATGCAGTTAATCTCTCTGCTTGACCTGTTCCTTTGGGTTTTTTTCTTCTGGCACAGTATGAAGAAAGCCCTGTGCCCTAAATGACATTGGCCAGTACCTTGAGATGTCTGATAAGCTTTGAATTCTACCAACTTGTGAAATGTAGCAAAGGTTTGTTTTGGTCCTGTAGGTGGGAAAGAAGAAATTACATCAGACAGAAGATGCTTAACATGAAAAGAGAAGTGGGACAGATTTCTTAAATTGTGGGTTTGATGATGTAGTTTTACATACATTATATTCTGTTGATATGAGGTGCTGTAAGATTTTCCACACGTTCTGGGAAGAACTGCAAAACAATTAAAGAGTTGCCAGTGTCCCTCACGGGAACCATTGCTGCAAGGGAATTTTTACAAATGAACTAATTGAATTACAGTAGCTTTGAAGCCCATGCTGTTAATGGTAGAATAAAGCCAGGAGTTTATATCAGATATTGTAGAAGTTTTGCTCTACTGAATGATTCCTTTGACTCCGATCGGAGAAGGAATAAGGGACCAGGAGAGCCCATGATGTAACACAGTATTGTCACTGTTACACTCTTCTTTCCCCTCTCTCATCATACAGACTGTGCATTTTAAGAAGTTAAAGAAAAATCTATATTTTGGCCAAAACTTTTCTATATTGCAAAGAATTCCAGATGCTTGCAATGAGCAAACCTTCCCTACGAAGTAGGTGTTACAGAGTAGTGGAATGACCCATCCCGTGCCACAAAAGGGGAGATGAATCTGCGGTGCAACTGGCTTATTGCACACTTGCAAATGCACATTTCTCAGATACTTCGACTCCCATCTGATAGTAATGCTGATGCTCTTCACTGGTGTTAAGCAAGGAAAGGGATGTGACTATTCTGTGCAAAGAAGCTGAGCAGATCATGCCTCAGAAAGCAAAATGTCTCTGACAGGTGTTCAAAATGAATCACTTGGAAAGATCATGTTGTGGCTGAAGCACAAGATAAGCAGGGCTGAGCTCTGCTCCCAGAAGTTCTGCTCCACACTCGGTGTGTGACCTAGAGCAAGTCATGAATTCTCTGTTCCCATTTCCTCTTTGGTGAAAATGATGACAATGATCATGTCTGTTCTCAGCAGAATTATGAGTGAGTATGCAATAACTTACATTTCTTTCTCATTCTTTGCAGGAAATGCATTGCAAATATCACTGTTTGAGCACTGTTCCACTTTATTATCAAGTCTAAACTAACACAAATGCATCAGAAAGACTTCAGCCCTCCCACAGGTATTCGCACATTTGTTCCATCAGAAAGCATCACTCTTCTAAGAAACCACTATTCAAATCAGTCAGACAAAGGAGAAAATGAAAGGCTGTCCCAGAGCAGCACCTCTCTAAGCTTGCCTTGCTTTCACATTCTTGGCTTGTAGGTTCTGCTCACTGTTGAAGGCAGAATATTAAATTAATGGGCTCTTTGACAAATTACATCTTATCCTTATCCTTACACTACAGCTTTCCTGGAGCTCCCTACAGCTTTGTGCTGCTACTTGTCCAAAGCAACGGCTATGCAAAGTTGCACTGTGTACAAACACAGACTCAGAATTAAGCACACGTTGGATGCAGTGGAAAGACTTTACACATCAGCCCAAAATAAATACAAGTTCCTTGTTTTGTGTCTTGTGAAAGGCTATGAATCAAGAGGTGAGAAATGATGAGGAGCTGTGGCTCCTGCATCAGGGTACCTGAAACATGCTAGGAGCTATACCATGGAAATCTGAAAGTCCAAAGCTAAGCCAGTTCCAGGCAGTGAGAATATTCCAAAGGGAAAAACTGCACTAAACCCAAATGGCTCCAGAGGAAGCAGGCAGGTAATGGTTAGTGACCTGATGTAAAGGTACGAAGAGCACTGAGGTCTGTTCTTCCTGCTGCATTGAACAGTACTGAACACCAGGGCAGAAAAAAAGAGACACAGAGGATACCGAGGAACAAGACAAACCACCTGAAGGCTTTGATGTAAAAGCCACTTTTGAAATTTGCAGGCTCAGTCATATACATATGGAGGACACCTGGAAAGCAGCAATTTGAGAGAAGCCTGAGAGTTAGGGTGGACAAAATGAAATGTATGTTTTAGAGGGGAAAAAAAAGGCCTGTGTGGTTTCAGGCAACATATTTAGGACCAGGGATCCAAAGGAAAGGCTCTCAGGACTGTGTGGTCAGACATTAAATTGTACGCTGTAGACAGCAGAGGGTTTTTTGTTTTGGTTTGGGTTTTCTATCTTTTTTTTCTTGAAGCTGCACCTTGCTCTCAGGGAACCCAGCCATGGCCCGGTTACAGCACCATGCTGGGGGAAGCACTTCAAGTTACATAAGTCATCAAGAATAACAAGACACAGAAAAATACCAGAAGTTCAGATGAAAGAAATACAAATGGTAGCAAGGCTGCCAAACACTGATTAATGGAGGAAATAAAATGTAAATAAAGGGTAGCATGGGATTTGTAAATCCTGCCAGTCTAGAAGGGTCTAAAAAACCAGAAGGGAGGGGTAATTTTTAAGCTGTACAATTAGAAAGAGCAAAGCAAGATTCTGCAGATGTAAACCTCTGGAGGAAACGCAATGTACGCCATTCACAGGGCTGAGCAAGAGCTGGCTGTAGAAAATGGTCTTTCCGAGAGCAGGGGAAGACCAGCCACGATCCCAAGTGCAGCATGCTGACCAGCGGCCACCTGGCATCTCACAGAGCTGCAGCCAGAGCACGCTGTGTTTGCAAACAACCGCAGAGCCAAACCTCGCTCAGATCTTCCCCCGTCAGAGAAAAGGGCTGCCCTTGGGGGCAGCTGACCTGGCACCGGGCTTGGGTTCGTGGCGCTGTCATGAGCAGCACATCAACCTCCAAGCGAGTTCTGCGGCCGCTCTGAGCCTCAGCCGCCCGCTCGCGGACCCGGGCTCACAAGCCCGTCCCATGTCCCGGGGCCGCTCGGGAGCTGCCAGCATTTGGGATGGCGGGATGGCCAGAGCGTGAGGGGACTCATCCCGGGGGGGAAGCTGCAAAGCTGAACCTGGGCTGCGAAACCCCGCGTCCCACGCCTGAGGGACAAGTGTGCCCACGTTCTCTCGAATAAATCGGTTCGGTAGGGTGGAGTCTGCCTTATTTTTACTCTACATGCAAATTATATCCCTCAACAGCCTCATTGCAAATATTTTCTGGTTTCTCACACCCTGCCCTGGGCAGAAGCAGGCTGTTTTCCCTGCAGATCCCCTGGCTTCCTTTGCAACTTTGGGTTTGGACTACTTTGATTTTACAGAAGCGAGAGAAGCTTGTGAGTTGCTGGGATAAAAACAAAACCAAAACCCGAACAACCAGAGCGGGGGGGAAAGGCAGGCGAAGCTGTTCTGCCCAGCCCCGCAGGATGCGGCGGGCTCCGACCTCGCCGACTGCCCCGAGCAGCGGGACGAGCAAACCAACCCCGCGGGAGGGACGCGACACCCACCTCCCCCCTCCGCCGGCTCCCAGCCTTACCTGTTTGCCAGCGGCAGCGAGGCACAGGAGAAGGAGCCAGCAGCCTGACGGGACGGGCATGTCTGGGTGTCCGTCTCTGCCTCCTCCCGTGGCTCCTTTTCCTGCCACCGTAGGGAAACTAGATCCTTCCAGCCAAGCCCCCGCGCCCCGGCAGCGCAGCGAGGCGCATTTGAGCTGACTACTTCTCTTTCTTCCTTTCCTTCCTCTCAGCTACACGAGGGGAGAAGAGAGAAGAAGAAGACGAGAAAGAAAAAAAAAAAAAAAAAAGGCGCCTGGCTGTAGTTCCCACAGCATTTCCTCAGACTTGACATGCAGATTTTTTTTTCCTCGCTTCTTGTCCCTCCCTTTCCTTTCTCCACCCCCTTTTACAAGAAGTTTAGTCACCATGCCCACGTCCCTCCTCCGGCCGGTGGGGATTGCGTTCCCGGTCAGTCCTTCTCGGCAGGGCCATACATCCACCTGCCCCCGCCTCCGCGCCCTCCCGTTCCAGCCCCCAGCACTTTCCCTCGCTGTGCGTCTGCCCTGGAACTGCTGCCTTCTCCTCTCCACCCTGGGTATCGCCTGTCACTGTCAGAGGACATCTTGGGCCTCAGGCAGCCTCCCACCTCGCCCCCTGATCAGCCCTGGCTCTGCCCGCAGCACTGAGGAAAGCTCCTGTCCCATCCTTTCCCATGCCCTGTCCCATCTCCGTGCCCGTGCGACATGTGGTGCCAGCATCGGCGTTCTGGCACAGCTCGAGGTCCCCTCCCTTCCCCCTCCACGTACTTTAGTTGATGTCGGGAGCTGGCGGACGGGATTGCTGCCAAGAGGGGAAGAAAAGCGGAAGATGTGCTTTGGGAGCTCTCCCAAACCACTCCACGCCGTGCATGGGCCAGTCCCTGCGACCTGACTCGGAACGGTGCAGGGTGGCCTCTTGACCCCCAGAACAGCTTCCACCGCCACCACCGCCAGCCCTGCGGCAGCCACCCTGCTTGGAAAAGAGTGGCTGCAGCTGATGGCATGCCCGGCACGGCCCGCGATGTCCCTCGTCTCACAAAGGGACAGGAATCCTCTGCGGTACGGCAGGACCGGGCTGTTTACAGAGCTTGAGGATCCAGCAGAGCTGACCCTGTGGATACAAAACCTGCCCTGTGCTCTCATGCTGAGAAATAAGCTTGGGAGCATGTTTCTGACTTAGGCAAAGAAGGAAGTTATGTATTTAGATTTAACCCTTGACCAGGAAAAAAAACTAGTTTTGCTATGTTTTCAAATAAATAATTACATTCAAACACAAAAGATGAAGAGAATATTAAAAACTCCTCCTTCCTTGGTGGTGCTGTTGTCTTATATCTGCTCAGAGCAAGGATACACTCAGGACAGAAAGGGCTGCTGGGCTTTTTTCCTGTAGCTAGTGGAGGGCCTGCCTGCACAGCAAAATGAAGCTATGACCTTCACACCTACATAGTTTCCAGGGGCCGTAAGGCCTTTTTAATCTCCCTAAAGTTTCTTTCAATGTTTGACACCCCCATTGTCCTCAGCAAGCATTGGGCCCTGCCTGATCTGTGCTCAAGCAGTTCCTGGTATCCTCATTCCCCTGCCTGGCCTCTGACACCACGTGGCTGTGTGGTGGGTTTGATGCTCCACAGTGGGCTGTGGCTCCAAACAACGCTGCATGATGTGCCTGGCTTAGGGCCAGCGGCTGCTCGTGATGCCCTCACTCTTCTGGAGGTGACTGGGCAAGGGTTGTACTGATGGGTTTCAGCAAGCCATCGAGCTTGCAATTGCACTGTCAGAGTCCTGTCACCCTGCCCAAGGAGTCAGGGTCTCACCACACTTGGGCTGGGCAGGCTACAGCTCTGGTACCAAACGGAACTGAGCTGGGAGCGAGGAGGAGGGGGGATGGCCACAGCACCCAGCTTGCCTGGTAGGCAACAAATGCAAAGCTGACTTTCACCAGGACTTTGCAAGGTAAGTGTGTGCCCACCTTTGCAAGGGAAAGGTGTGTGCCCGGCTGCTGGCAGCGGTGTTAGCCTTGGCTGGTCCCGGAAGGAGCCCACTGAGAGGGAGGGACAGCACCGGGGGGAGATCCTTCTGCCAGAGCCTCGTCCACCCGTTGCTGAAAACATGCAGCTCTGTGCCAGCCGGGATGTTTTAAAATGTTTGTGTTTATGGTACAAGGAAATGTTTCTTTTTAAACAGAACAGTCTGTTAAGTCTCTTCCCCTTTTCACATTTAGCACAACACCGAGGCTATAGGCTGTGTTTATTTACCAGCTGCTCGTTCTAACCACAGATTTACAAGAGCAAACTCACACTCTCATGAGCAGTTAGATGTGTTATCAGCTTGCTCTGAAGGTGTCAAGTGAAGGGTTTGAAGGCATTGAGTAAAGCCAAGCCCTGTGCAGCTCAGAGGAACTCCAGACCATTCAGTATTGCACATCAGCTTGATTTACTTTTACATTCTCACCCCTGATCCCGCCTGAAATATTTCTTGTTTGGGCTGAAATTTCTCTCATTTTCTACCACTATGCGAAAACAGCCTCTTTTTGAAAGCTTAGACATTTTCCTCTGAGTTAAATTTTATGTTTCTGAGCCAAAACCCGCAGAAGCCACTACTGGGTGCTTTACAGTCTTAATTATGGATTGCAGTAGATTGTTAGAAACTAAAATGTGAATGCTATAAAATATGAACCAGGGATGTGTAGCGCTGTCAATTCTCTCACACTTATCACATATATCATTCTGTGTAGCACAAGTAAAACCTTAAAATTTATACCAAAACTGGTTTGTCAGCCTGTTCTAGAATTTTTTTTCTTACAGAACGTTATTTTTTCAGCTACCTTTGCAAAGCACCTGTTCTGAACAAAACCAAAATGCTTGAAATATTAAGGTTTCAAACTTAACAGTGATATTTGGGTGCCTCTTGTTTCTGTTCATCATGTGGCACATAAGCATAAACTGGACCTGCCTTTGGGAAGCTCTTATGAAAGAGGAGAGATGGAAAACCCTGTGCAACCTTAGAGGTGCAACAGAATGAAAATAATACCTTGGAGAATTTCAGGATCCTGTCTTTGGTGAAGCCTGCCATAGAAAACAAACCATGAGCCTGGCTGACTGATTAGCAGGGCTGCAGTCAGTATGGCCGAGAGAGAGAGAAAAGTGGGTATTACCTGCTAAATGCTATTCTAAAAGAAGCACATCAATGTAATACTGTGAGTTTTGCAGCTGTGTGAAAATTAACCCCCTCAGCACCAGTGTAAAAACTCCTCTTTTACAGGAGCTTGGATAAATGGCAACTCACTGCCAACCAATGCCTGAATTTGTCTCCCATCTTTCCAAAAGTTTCGACCCAAAAAGCAAAGCTCAGGAATGGTTTGGTGGATACACCAGGGCATCTGAGCAGCACCTGTACACTCATGTTCACATCCCCAGCTGTTCCTTCACTTTATCACTGCCAATGATCTCCCCTTACCTGCACATGGACACCAACACCTTGTGATGCCCCATTTACCCAGGGGGGAGAACCTGGAGGCTCTGTGTTAAATCCAAGTATTCAAAGTGATGTGATGGAAACTTGGGCAGAGAAGCAACACGGAAAGGCAGATAGTTTCAGTCTGGGAAACCTTTTCACATGTGCAGCAAGGCATCCCCTTGCCTCTCACATGCTGTTGAGGGATAGAGAATGAGATGAAGGGTTTTGATCAATCAAGATCAATGTTTTTTTATCAATATGTGTCACAAAGGTTATTTGGGGTTTCAGACTATGGACTAAATACAGGCTTTGTAAATACAAGCACCTGCTCCTCTGCAGGTGAGCAAGAAAGGCAGTGCAGTGCAAAGTTAGAGCTCCATGAAAGATCTAGATCTCTCTAAACCAGGTGGATGCTCGCAGCTTCTTGAGTGCCAGCAATCCATGCAGAGTCTGCCATGGACCAGGGAGAAAGGCTACCTTCAGCTGCCTCATCACTTGCCACAGGGAGGGAGCCCTACTGTATGACCCAGCACGTGGATCTTTCTACACTTGGCTGAAGAAAAAAGGCTGAAAAATATCTGCACATTTTAGCACAGGAGGCTCTAGTTTTATTTGAGAACTCTAGCTATTAAAATAAATAAATTTAAAAAAGGTAGATCTATTATTTGCAAAAACCCCAACCCATACACAAAATCATGTTATCAACTTGAAACTGTTTTCTTCCAGTGAAAGGCAAGTTTCCATAGCATTCTTTTGCCCAGTCTCCTTGAAATTTTCAAACACACAAATATTTCCCATGACAGAGCAACTATAATAAAGCTCCTTAGTCACACTGGTGTGGTTTACACAACACACCTTTTACAATCCCACAAAAATGTACCACTGCTAAATGCCTGTCCAAAAACCTCAAGTCTGTAGTGTTCAAAAGAAAAATGCTCTCAACCACCCACCGCTAGTACGTCAGATATCTGAAGCACGTGCAAGCAGATGCTGAGCTGATAGGTTATCACCAGCCACTGTGGCAGTAGTTATGCCTGTGTACTTCTGGAAGGAAATACAAAGTCGTGGTGAATTTTTAACTTTGATGTTTATAAGATACCTGTTGACCTCCAAGACTTGAGTCATATATTCATCCTTGGGACAAGAGCAATACTGGCATGAACTGGGGAGCGTGCTCTGCCCAGGTTACTCCTCAAGCCCTGGAGATGAGTCTTTAAGGCTGGCAAACACCCACCAACCCCTCAGCAGGGCGACTGAGACCCTAAATCCTTTACAACACCCCATTACCAGCTCCCCAGAGCCACCCTGCCATCTTATCTAACAGCACACTTGATCCCAAACTCCTTCGAAAACTCACCTGATTGAGATGACTCATACTTAGATCAATGGAATACATTCATCTGTCAGCAAGGGATCAGACCTAAATGAGCCCCTACTGCCTATTAAACATTGCAGCTGCTTGTTCCCCACCACCACTTCCCCTCCCCTTGCAGCGTATTTAAAGGGAAGGTGCAAATGCCTGACAGAACAACCCACATGATCCTACCAGGCACAGACTCTGCTACAGCTGCTGTCACTTCAGCAGGACTCCGCTCTGCTGCCTCCATCTCCTGAAGAGGCCTCTCAGGGGTTGTGGAATGGGAAAAATCTCTGTGAAAGTGCAAGACAAGGAGCAGCAGCACAAGACCACAGTCACAATAGTTTTGGGAATGGCAATATTCAAGTACCCAGCAAACTGTCCTATTTGCAAACACAGTAAATGGTAGAAGAAACATTCTACCCTCTGCCCCTGTGCGATGGTGAGGTCAGAGGGTAGGGCACAGACCACCCTGACATGGGGTGACTGAGGGATGCAGTGGTGAGCACGTGCAATCCCAGTGCTTGGTGGAGTGCTGGGAAAGGAACCAGACTGACCACTGCCACGGTGTCGGCCCTTGACAACAAGTGGTGAGTCACTGTTTCAAGTCACTGACTTCTGCAGTAGAACTGCTCATGCTCAGAAGTTTCTAGGAAATGGAAATCTTCAGTCTAAGGAAGTCTTTCACCAAACTGGAAGTGTGATGGACGTTCAAGCTCAGCATGTAGTGCAGATGCCTCCAAAGATAGAGGCTGTTTACTACTGACCTGCCTGTTACTAACTCTGTAAGCAGAATCATCTTTTCCTACAGCTTACCTGTATGGATGAAAACTGGCCAGCATTAAACCTAAAGGCAGAGCACTGTAGGAACAGTTTCTCTGGAAAAATGATTACCCATTCATGGTTACTCATCTGGATTAATTAACACACGATATATAAGTGTACACTGCTGACATCCAGGACCTGAGCGGCTTTATTCAACAACCATGCTCCTCTGGGCTTTTGTTGACCATTTTCATTGTCTAAGCCAAATTAGCTATTGATAAGAATGTCTCTGCTAGAAATACTAGCCAAATGCACTCAGAAAAACAGTGGATCAGTTTCCTTGAAATCTTGTTGCTTTCATTCCTGTTATTCATCAGCACTTATATTTGGTGCAGGAAATTCTGTGATTCCACCTCGGATCAGTCCCGTGCCAATCAGTTTGCTGTATCAACACATCAGCAACTTTCTGCTCCATGAACCTGTGCTAGTACTTTGTGGTTTACTTAAATACCAACATCAGTAAGTTCCATATGGGAAATTACTTAAAACATTTTGAATGCATTATACTCACCTTAATAAATGCACTAAAATGTAGAGCCACTGACTCCTAGAACAGAAAAATGCCATTAACAGTGTCACAACAGAGACAGTAGAAATATCCCACAAATCCGCTTTTCTGCACCTTTTTGAATCATCTTATCATCCCTATGTAGCAATGAGTTCCCACAATATATTACAAAACCTCTTTGTTCTTCACAATGGATGTTTTTCATGGATAATTTTTAATATTTCAATCCATTAGCTTCCTCACCTTCCCTAGCTCCAAATCCATGCAAACACTGCTTTTAGTTCTCCTAACCACAATAGACTTTCATGTACAGTAA
Source organism: Corvus kubaryi (assembly GCF_017639235.1). NCBI lineage: Eukaryota > Metazoa > Chordata > Aves > Passeriformes > Corvidae > Corvus > Corvus kubaryi. The sequence continues at coordinate 10,350,978 of NW_024582057.1, forward strand.
TAGCAGGATTGTTTTTCTTCTTGGGACAGAAGGTGAGTGGGAAGAGACTGACAGAAGAAGACTGAGCAGCTTTTCTTAAGGAGCTCCCTTTATTCACCTTGATTACAAGATACAAAAAGAGCAAATTGCCTAATTTAGAGTTCTAGAAAACAATCTCTTTCAGAACAAAATATAGGCATAGTATCAATTAGCCTTATGCTCAATCTACAGAAAACATATATTCAGGCAGCCAGGTACCTTCAGCCCACTGACCACTTTAGCTTAAGAACACAAGAGTCAATATTTTAAATAAAGATACTAAGAATTTGTCTGAAATTTCACTAGGGGCAGCATGAGACCTTCAACATTTAAAATCATCAAGTTGAAGAAGTTCAGGCAATGCCAATAAAGCAAACATTTAGGCTTCTTAGAGAATCCTTACTCAGGCAGAGCCATTAGCAATTAAAGACAACCCTTAAGGGATGAACTGCTTTCTTTTAACAAAACATTTTCTCCCAAAAGGTTCACTTATTTTGAACAGGAAAGGGGGAGGGGGTGGGGGTGCTGGGGGAAAGGTTAATTTAAAATATTCTGGTAATTCTTCTCATTAAATGGGTCTCTCTCTTCTGTTCCAGCCCTGAATGCTACAGTGCCATAGTTTGGATGAATATTCAGAAAAAAACCAAATATCCCCAAACACCACACGGAACAACTTCTTGCAATCTTGAAAATCTGCTCATATTTGAAAAGTAGTAAGCACTTTCAAAAACTCCTGCAACCAACATATACTAACAGACACCTGAAATTTGGAAGGCAAAACTCCTGAAGACAACCTGCATTGGAAGTTTGCTGCCTACACAGTAATTTTTTCACTTCAGTAGTTACTGTGTTGCTCTTCCTGGGATCCTTGCTCAAATTCCTACAACCAGAGTGAAATAGAACCCTGAGCAGCAAAAGCTACACTTTTCAAGAGAGACTGAATCTATTTGGGGTAAAGATGCTACATTTATACTAACAGACTAAAGAGTCTCATCCCACTTTCTTTACAGTTAAATTGCTGTCCCAGTCTTTTGGCTTGTGCTGATTTGCAAGTTTTCCAAACACCGGATGAAGTTCAGTGTAGGTGAGCAGCCCCGCTCTGGAAAACAGAAGCTTAACCATGGATGTGTTATTTCAGTCTCATGCCTACAAAGCTGTCTCTGGCACTGCAACTGCTGGAGAAGTCAGAAAGAGAAGGAGAAAAAAGCCCCAAACCAAAACTGTAACACAGGAGACACAGGAGGAGACCCTGCATGAAAATGGCAGTGAAGCTGCATGTCTAGAAGCCAAGCACACAGAGAGGAAATTGAGCAAGTTCAATCTACCAGCTGCTATGTAAAAAGAGTTAAGGCTAAGGACTTTCTGTGCATTAGAGGTCTCTCCTGTAATAGCTCTGCTGATGTGATAATCTTATTCAGGGAAGAGCAGAAGTAACAAGACAAGGCAGGTATACAAAACTTTTTATTGACAACAGAACAATAGAGAGGAATGTCACCACTTCCCATTCCTCAGGAATGTCTCCATTTCACAGTCAGTCTGCTAAAAGCATACTTTCATGGTAACGAGCAACACAAAGGCATGGAGCTGTCTGTAACCTCCAGAAAAATGCTTCATCTGTGCAGTGTAAGGGGACGGATGGTGCGCACGTGAGCAACAGGCCCTGTCACAACACAAACGTGGCAGGCAACAGCACAGGCACAAACGTGAAGCACTCAGGAGCCTCAAGTTATTTCCATTATTTCCATCTAAGGCTGATACCCGACGTGCTATTCCATCCCTATTCTGTTTCAGGAGGGAATATTTTATTCCCTCACTCTTTTTACTTTCCCTGTCCTCAAAGATGTCCATATTTCCAGCTCAATGGTACCATGTCAGAGAATGCCTGAGCTTTTATATTTTGCTACCTCACACCAGTTCATGCATGCACTTGAGTTTACTTTCAGAAGCTTACATTGACATAGAGAGGGGGGAAAAAAAGTGCTGCGTAAGAAGAAAAGGATTTAGTTGTTAATGCTTCCTTGCAAACAAAAGTATTTAGTAGTTGTTGAATATCCTCCCTGTAATGTCATTTTCAAAAAGTATGTAGTCAGTCTACTTAACATTTTAAAGAAACTGCACATCAAACTCAACATAATTTCAAATACTCCAAAATTAAATATGAACTGAAATTCAATCTAAACAACACAGTATCTTCAGTTGTCACAGTTCGCAGAACTGCACACTGAGTGCAGCTGTGAGCTGTCTCTCTCCTGCATAAGGTTTCCTCTGCCTGCAGAACTATACTGGGGACCCTGTGTAGTAGCTTACACATTTATTAACATTTATTAATTTATCATGTTTTTCCTTTACTTAATGGAAGTGCCTGTGGATGTGTGGACTTGTAAAGTGCTTTAAAATAAAACAAAAAACCCAACAAAAGAAAAGAAATCCCTCAAAAAACCACATAGATGTGAGAATTTTATCTGAAGGACTTTGTACAGCATTTACAATGTCAGCATAAAGCATTTGAAACATGAGCATTCCCTGCAGACTGATGCAGTGCAAGCAGTCTCATACATAAGATACTGCAATTCCTCTGGATTCAAGATGCACAATACTTACAAAAACAACCCTAGAAGCACAGACAAATGCTGGTGGCTCTTCCTCTTCTTTTTAGAAACATAATTAAAAAATCTGCATTACTCTCTCATAATTTAAATACATAAGTAATCTCCACTTTTATTACTTCATGACAATGACTTCAAATTTACATTATTTTAAGTACCGTCAGAATAGCTCCATGTATAATACAGATATTTGCTGATATCCTGTCCGAAAATAAAAAAAACCAAAACCTTCCACTATATAAAAAAAATTATGCTGGAAAGACAAGAACACAGAACAGGGACTTGGTACAGACTATGATTTCAGTTTTATATCAACCACAGTTAACCCAAAATTAACAGATACACAGCGATATTCAAAAGCAGTGCAAATATCTTTGGAGGTTAGAATAAAATTATACTACAAGAACATAAGACAGAAGAAATTAAAAGGCAAGTACTTCAAGTACAGGAACCAGTCTCTGTGAGGTCCACCTTAGTGTTAGCTGGGAGTTCCTTTTCCCATCTTACTTCTTCCTCTGGAACACATTAGCCAACATTGCACCTGATGTAGTCAGCTGACCCATTTTGTTCAAAAACTTGGTCTTTGTATCTTCACTCACCAGGCTCGCTGCAATTGACATTGAGCTAGGAAAGGAAAACATTTAGTGGCATAAGACTACAAATTAAAAAGAATGTTATGCTGTTATGTTACTTATTAAGCAATTAAATTGTCTTTGTGTTTCAGAGGTTTCAACAAAAAAGACCAGTCTGTGAAGAAGAATTGAAAACCCATCACTACTTAGTTCCATATATACACTGTTAAATTGATTATAATGTGTTCACAGTGCCTGTGAAAATGGTAAAATATTTTTGTGCACACTAATTTTTAGTAGCTTTGTATGTCACCACACTAGCATTCGCTACCTGTTTGGGAATTGCTGTAGTGACAAATACCTCTGTGAAGGACTGGCTTTGCCTTCTCACCAGAAATGTCAATCCTTATGTTTATTTAGTCTAAGTTCAATACTATTAGTTCAGACACAGACCTTTCTAACTCAAGTACCCTGCCTCCAACAGTGACCATTAGCAGATGTGTACAGAAAAGCAAAAGCAAGGTAAGTACAAAACAGAGAGCTCTCTCCTTAATTTTCAACTCTATTTTCCAACTACTTGCACCCGAGCAGAGTTGAAAATTGGTGAGGATTTTCAACCTAGTAACTCTCAATAAATCTTTATTTTACATTACTTAATCAGCTTTCCTTTGATCTCCTTATAAATTTCTTGCAAACCCCACTCTGAGTCCTACTGGGTCAGCCTCTTGATGGGTAAGGAGCTTCTCCTTCTGGTTGTTGTCAATGTGGCTCCTGTTACCTGTGCTTGGATGTTCCTACTTGAGACATACTAGATAGGACAATAGAGGGTCCGTAGGTTTCCCAGAAACTGGACTGGAAGGAGCAATCCAATCAATGCTGAAGCTACAAGATGCTAAGCTTTGAACAATATGTTAAGAAATTATCCTAATGCTGTGAAATTTACAGATTTTTTTTTAAATTAACAACATATCAGTGAGCTCAACTTCAGATATATATGACTGTTTAGCACAGCAAGAGTCATCTGTCTCAAGACAGAGCAGATACACATAGCAGGAATATTAATAAATATTCCATATTTCCTATATTTGTAGTCAAAATGGCAAGCGTTTTTCAACATTAGACAAGGACAGTTTTAGAAAACACCACCAAATAAATTCTCCCTTGTGAACTCAGCATGGACTCTGCATTTCAAAATTATAGCTAAGACCACAAAATCTGTCTTACTGGCAAAGGCCAGATTGCAGGAACTGACCTTTCAGTCTGAAAAGTTATAAACAGTTCTGTTAGATACACTTGCATCAAGGAGATCAAACTGAAGTTAACTCTGAATTGTTTCAACAGAACTTGAATGATTTCTTCAAAGGTAGAAGGGATGCACCCAGTACTTTCTCCCATTTCACACCACAAATAAAAGATGTTTAGTGATAACGATTTCTGGTTCTTTTTAAAGCACCTTAAAAATAAAGGGGAAGCTTTTCACTAAAGCTGTACTGTGGATTTGCAGATAGTTTAATTATAAACTTCTAAAGTAAAATATTTATTTCAGGAACAATTAGGCAGCCAGACATCTTTGGCTTGATTAAACATCTCCAGTCAACTAATGAATCACATATTTACAACTGATAAAACTCAGCAGAGAAATTACTGCTACTGTAAGATGGATGTCTTATGCAATTCCCTTTGATTTCATGATAAAGCAAGGCCATATAAATTATGTAAATAACAGTTTACACTATCAGCTGGTTAAGGACAAGAAGCTATCTCAGACTATGAGGTATCCTGGAATTGTTTGTAGCTACAAAAACTTATTTGGGAAATACTGTACATTCCAAGCATTAGCAGCATTAAGAAAATAAAACTGCTCACTTCAGAAAAGAAAGCCTAGCAACTGGTGACAAACCTGTAGTTTTAAACAAACTGTGCTTTCATTATTCTAATGATCCCATATAAGTTTGAGAAAAACAAGGAAGTATTCCATTGATTTTTGAAACAGTTTGGGGGTATCAGCCATCTGATGTCAAAAATTAAAAATCAACAACTGCAGAGTCAAGTTGTTCATGTTTTCTAATACTATGTAACTGTAAATAGAAACATAATCCACAGCACCCAGCATACTTAAAAATTTAAATATGCCCCCAAAGTACTTCCATTACTATGCAAATTGAATATTTAAACTTAGTAAAAATTAATATGGAATGGAATAATTTGAGTCTCACACCTTTAAAAAATAATCAAAGAACCCAACACAGCAATAGTATATCTTGTTAGAAACAATCAGCCCCACAGAAAAGTCCTTGCATTTATTCATTATTTAAAAACCCAAACAAAACCCAACCCACAAACAATGTGTGAACATCAAATTTTTTCCTGGTGTGTAGATGAATCAGATGTTAACACAGAGTTCTGCCTGTTTTATGGGGAAGCTCTAGGCCAAAACAAACATTCCTGGTGGGCATTTTATAACAGTCAGTTTGAAACATAAGTTGTTGCCCATGATTGAAATACCTTGTTAATTACTAAATAAAATGTTTAACAAAATTGGCTATCCAATACTTAAAATTGCAAAGTTCTGAAAAAACCTATTTCTTTGATCCCATATCATTTAACCAACTTTTTCTAAGAGTAAAGGGAAAAGACAAGATAACATCTTATGATTGCTTTTGCATCCATTTTGATTTCTGTACATGCATTCCCATGCTGTTAACAAACCCCAGTGATTTATATCCCAGTTGCATTTAAATCCTTTGTCAAATATGTATTTGTCACTGAAATTAGGAACTGAAATTAGCAAAGGCTTAGCAAGAAAACAGAGATATTTATGTATATGAAAAGGTCATTTCTTCAGTGGTAAAATATTTCTTGTTAATTTTGTACAGTACAAGACTGCAACCATAGCCTGATTTTGAATAAGAAAGGGGAAGGCTAATTAAAGAACAAAGGAACACATTGCGAAGACTTATCCTTTGCATATCTTAGTTTTCAGCAGCTGCATTCTAGAAGAAAATACACTAGATGTTGTATCAGGTTTGGATTTATCTGTTTCTGCAATGGCTTAATAGGACTGACTCTGATTTTGAAGTATTTACTACTAGTAAAGCCTGAAGTATTTTACGTCGTGCATGAGAGACTGACCCTTTTTCTACTTCATGCTTCTGTTCAATTCTTGTACACCTGTCCCACTTTAGTCATTCTCAAACTACCAGTTGCTTCCAGGACTATGGGCAAGCTCTTTCAAGAAGTAAATTCTATCAGTTTCTTACAGATAAGGAAGCATGACATGAACAAGCTTAAATAACTGTCTCAATTCTCGTGACAAAGTATTGTGATTGAGAACAGATTCTCTATTCAGGTACCCTCTCATACTCTTCCTGGCAACACTGCTAAGGATTTATTAAGCTATACAACAATCCACAAGAATTTACCCGCTGGCATGTCATTCCAGGCAATAAGCAGGCAACAGAGCACATACAACTCATTGTAATGACACTGAACTTTCCGAATTTCCATGTCCCACGTGGGTCTGTTGGTTACTTTTGTTATCAGAAGTGCACACATACGATACCATCTCTACCATGTGAGGCAAATGGATGCACATGCACCATGTGTCTGATGCCTCCCTGGAGAGCTGGGTTTGCTCTGTTTGTGGAAAGGATGTTTTACCAAAGTGCAACACAGGTGGCATTTTCCCAAAGGCAGCATACTTCCTAGCCAGCACACTCAGTTGATACACCGAAGAAACTGTTTTCATGTGCACCAGTCACACACAAACCAGGACAGCAGCCTGAAGCAAGCCATTCCCAGAACCAGAACAATTCCCTCAGCCTGCAGGCTGCCACCCCCATGGGTGGCAAAGTGTCTGCTACATACACTGCTCTAAGCACTTAGCCAGGTACTCCCTGCTTTCTCCATTCAGGACAGAAATTTAAATACTGCTTTAAATGAATAAAAAATTGAGAACAAAGAACATAATCCCTATAAAAAAATTTGTCGTCCTGTGTTTTACACTGAAGACAGAAAGAACCACTTTATTAAAGTTTCTAAAATCTGTTTTCAAATACAGCATATGTCAGTGCAGGATTTCAGGTCACAAACCTTGGACACCATTATGGAATACACTCTGCAGAACTCTCCAGAATTACTCCGGAGGCGCATAAAAAAAGGGAAGTGGAAGTCTTACCCTTGTGGTTCTTGGACGGTCTTGTTTTCCACTTTCTGTTCACATTCTTTTATCATAGAACTCAAAATAACCTAAGACACATAAGGAAGAGAGAGATACATGACATTTGACATTCTTCCTTTAACATTAATACTTCTTATGAAATCTACTCTGCAAATGATTCTGACATTAGCAGAACTGTTCAAAATGTTTCCCTGTTTTTTTTTCAAGTGCCTTTGAGTTCCAGTTATCTGATAATGCCTTGTGGTTAGAAACAACAAAAACGTTCAAAACAACTTAAAGAAGAAAACATTTTCCAAATAGTTACAGAAGTTCAAGACTCCCTCCTTTTACCTTAGGCTTTTAAAAACAAAGTTAAAGCATTCACTTCTGTGACACACTATTATCTTCATGAACATTATGCATGAAAGAAAAAGCAAGAAAAAAAAAAGTGTGACGGCATCCTAAGACAACCTCTTAATGGAAGGAAGTGCTAAAATCAACTCAGTATCATTCCACTGGTGCCTTCCAGAGTTCCTACGACTCCTGGCATTTTTCCTTTATTTAAGCAATTACAGTGCTAAAGGTTTCTGCAGAGTATTTAAGACTGAAAACACCTCCACACTGACATTTTTAGATTTCTCCAAAAATAAAGGAATGATTCCTAACAGTAGGCTTTAAAAAAAAAGAGTAAAAAAATCCTACAATTAATTCATGGGACAGGTAAATGCCTCCCTGCCCTGCTCACAACGGTACTGTTTTAAAACATTAAGACAAAAGCATTTGAAACATTTAGGCAAAAGAGTTAGAATGCAAAGTATGAAACTATAAATATATATATATATACACTGCATAAATGGAAAATTCCTCTGCTCACAGCTCAGAAAAAAGCTAAATATTTTTTTAAGACACTAAATTTAAAATCTAAAACCTACAAGCAATTAAAATTAGTAGTGTCTTACCAAACCTGAATATATACAACAAAGGAAAAAACCTATTTCCAATCTCTAAAATACAGATCAGTCACTAATGGTTACTACCAACTGGTAACTATTTTTAAATGTATTTGTATACATTAAAATGCTGGTTTCTGTCAAGTCACTTTGGACATCTGCAGCACAACCATTAATTACACTGATAAAATGTGGCCTGGTCTGCAGATCTGTGCCACTGCTCACTCTATTTCTCCACAAGTATTACTTCAGCATTTTGAAACATTTTGGGTAGCAGATGTTACATACCCTCGCGTGTTTCAGAGAGTGGCATTCAAACTGGACTATAGATCTTCCTGCTAAATTTGCTGTCCTCCATTTACATAAAATGTTATACACATACTTAATGCTCAAGAGTACAGAGGTACAAGAGAAATACATTCAGAATTCCAGAGAAAAAGAAAGCTTTTTGTTCTGTATCAAAAAAGCCCTGAAATTTCTAAGCACAGTCACCATAATTTTTGTTACTCAGCATTTCTACCTGCGCACTGGAGTTTCCCTACATTTTTGTACATCTATCTGAGTCCAGATGTTCCAATATCAACAATATAAAGTCTTGATCAAAGGGGAGAATAATTCGTCAAGGACCCAGGATCATTTCAATAACACGATGGAGTTCCCATCCATTGCACAGCTCCTTCTGGGAAGGCTGTGTAATTCTTGGATGAAGTGGAGCAATTTTTCCCTCTTCCCCAAATTAATTTCTAAATTTCCACATTATGGCTTTGCATATACTGCTCAGAGCTATTCCCTTGGGTTCTCTTTATTTGGTCATAGGACTGATTATGAAATTGCATCTCCTTAGAGAGAGATATTTTAGAGCACTAACTATATTTAGGGACACTTAAGAGACTTAACATGCTTAAGTCTTATAAACAATACTGCAGTATATGGACTAAATATTTTTATCAAGTACTGACGCACTATCATGCAACTCAAATCCAGTTACTTTGAAAACCCATAGAAGGCAAGTGGAAAACAAGGAAGAAGGGACTTGACATTGAACTAGAGACGCTGGTAAAGTATCTGAATGTTTGCACAAGGTGAAATGTTTCTTTTAAAGATGAGAAGGTCTGACCTAAATGCCCAACTTACACTTTCATTTATACGAAAGAAAGGAAAACAAGCATGAGGTATGAGTGGTAAATGCTGCCTGACAGGACCACACAAGCCAATTCCACAATGTTACCTTTCCAAGATGAGCATAAACTCTGTACTGACACTAGAGCTAAGGCTCTGTAATTTAGAAAATGTGTGTTTGTCAAGTGATATGCCATTTGAATAAGGAATAACACCACAGTAGCCAAAATAATGAAAAAAGGCTTAGTTCTGTTTATGCAAATGTCTAATTATTTGAGCCAGTAAATGGCATTCATTTCAGAAAACATGATTTTAAGAGAGAAGGCTATCAAGACAGACACTAGAACTCACTGGGGCCTCAAAAGCCTCTATCATGATGCCTACAAACATCCTGTTGAAGCAGGAAGCTGATCAAGCACCAGATACCCATTTATACAAAAAAATGGATAAAAATTGTAAAGCCTCTAGTGAGTTTTCTAGCCCACCGGAGCAGGAGTAAATATTTTTAATTTTATATTTCTCTCTGGCTAAAAAAACAAAGCACTTGGCATCATGCCTGAAGTCACACACAGTAATGCAGAATGCGGTAATGGAGGATTGAGAGCTGTCTTTACTTACTGATTTATTTTTAATCCTATTCCAGTCCTCAAACTCAATCAAACCTCTTGTTCTAATTCAGGGCATCTTTTGAACTGTCTCTTTAAATCTTAGAAGTTACATTAACTACAAAAGTGAAGCAGCAGTATTTGTATCAGTGATCCCATTAGTGAAAGAAAATGAAACTTTTGCCTACTGCAGCTTTCAGACATATGCTTAAGACTTCCCAGTCCATCTTCCAGCTCTCTCTGAACACAGAGTACCTATCACTGCCACATCTCCAGTGCTGCCTGTAGTAAGGAAACACAATTCTGTTGCCTTTGAGTGATGCTCAGGTGACTACTGTTCCTTCCAACTCAGCCTCCTTGACTCAGATTCTTTCCTTTCAGGTTGAAAAGTTCTTCCAATAATATACAGAAAATAAGATTGATACTACAGGCTTTTAGATAGAAAATGTAACTGGAAGAAGAAACTTTGTTACTGAATATAAGAACTTAGGACTTCTAGAGAATACAGTAATCTCAATTCAGTCACTTTTGCAAACACATGGAAAATAAATTAATTTTCTCACATACAAAGTAATTCATGAAAGTGCAGTATTAACCTTCAAAGACTACAACAATATTCCTCTATACATTCTGATTAAATCTTTTCCTCCGTTCCTTGAAATGTCCATCCTGTTAAGATTTTCCCCAACATGCAACTAAATGACATCTCTTTGTTTCAATCTCTGTTAGTATTCAACCTCTTCAAGGATGTACCAAAAAAGTACATATGGCCAAGAATTTCAAGTTGCTCAAGTTGACTTCTTCAGCTAACTTTTTTTGTTTTTTGCTGCTTTCTGTAAGCTCCCACTACCAGAGAAGATCTTGTTCACTCCCATGTTGTCCTGTCTGCTTCTTTTAATCTGCTCTTTACAATTCACAGAATCACAGTGGCTGAGGTTGGAAAGGACCTCTGGAAGATCATCTGGTCCAACTCCTGCTCAAGCAGGGCCATCTGAAGCCAAATGCCCAGGAAGAACACGTCCAGATGGCTTTTGAGTATCCAAGCACGGAGACTCCACAATCTTTGGACAATGTGTGCCACTGCTCAGTCATTCTCACAATAAAAAAACCCCCCAACTCTGCCCATGGTCTCTGCTCCTGTCACTGGGCACCACTGAGAATAGCCTGGCTCTGTTCTCATTGGACCTTCTCTTCAGGTATTATCTGTACACTGATAAAATTCACCCAAGCCTTCTCTTCAGCAGGCTGAACAGGCCCAGCTCTCTCATTCTCTCCTGCAGCCCATCACTGGACTCTCTCCACTAATACCATGCTTCTGTACTGGGGAGCCCAAACTGGACACAGTACTCCAGATATGAAGTGTATCCCAGGTATTTTAGGACTTTACTTCCCTAATCCTTAATAGTTTCTTTCCCGCACTGCACCAAGTTTCATCGGCATTTCCTTGGATATATTGTAGCCAGTGATTTTAGTGTATCCTTTGTTTGATTAACTTAAGGACGGTAAAAATGTTTCCTTTTTCTTCAGTCTAGGAAGACCTGTGTTTTTACATGCATTTCTGACAATTGAGTATTTGTCTGCAGAGGTCCTCAGCTTCGAAATACATTTTACAAGATTTTACTGGTGTTGGAATCATGTGACCCTTATAAAAAAACTCCTCAATGCCATGTTTTGATACCACTTATGAGCAGCTCTCCTTAACTTCTGGTTTTAAATGCCATTACATTTCAACTTCTGCCACCTACATCTCATACTCAGTTAGTAAACACAGCTGCTCACCTCATGCTCTGGAGAGAGATGTTCCATGTCAGTTCGTAAACACTTCAGTCCTGGTAAAAAGTGATTGACCATTAAATCCTCTGAAATAACTAAAATCCAGGTTGTTAAGGTATTATAAGGATTGCCTTCTGAAATTATACTTTTTTGTTTTCTGTCCTCTGATAATGTTGTTCTATGGAACACAAGGACAGTAGCAAACCTAAGAAAATGGAATAGCATTTGACACTTCATGACTCATAAAAAGGAAAAAAGATCTTAAACATATTCAACATAATGTATTTCATACATCCATACAATTATTTTAATATTTTTTCTTGATTTATTGGTTAAGTTTAAGAGTTTTGTTTTTGCAGCTTTGTTTCTTAAAGGATCTATGGGATTCCACTGTATGGGGTCTGGCTGAGCTGAAGTTCATGTTCTGCACAGCAGCCCTCAGTGCTGTGCTTTGCACTGGTACCTAGAAAGGTGTTGAGAACACAGCAGTGCTTCGGCTACGGCTGAGCAGTGCTGGCACAGCATCAGTGCTGTCTCTCAACATTCCCCCCATCAGCAGGCTGGGGGTGGGCAAGATCTTGGGAGGGGACACAGCCTGGACAGCTGACCCAAACTGACCAGAGGGATGTTCCATACCATATGATGACTGCTCAGATATAAAAAGAGAAAGTAGGAATGGGGGCAGGGTCCATTTGTTATTATGATGTTTGTCTTCCAGAGCAACTGCTACATGTGCTGAAGCCCTAACTCCCAGGAAATAGCTGGACATTGCTTGCTGATGGAAAATAGAGAATAAATCTTCTGTTTTGCTTTGCTTCCATGCATGGCTTATGTTTTATTAAACTGCCTTTATTTTGACCAACGAGGTTTTCCTCCATCTGATTTTCTCCCCCACCCTCACTCCATCCTGCTGAGGAGGGGAGTGGGAGTGGTTTGGTGGGCACCTGATGTCCAGCTAATCCATGATATTCACCATCTCTGAAAACCTCTCCCTTATGCTGAATAGATCATGTTTTACATCACAGATTCAAAGACAAACTTATTTATTTCCCAAATATTAAACTTCTCTCAGCACCAGAGAAATAACAGCTAAACTTCCCCAGAAAAAAGGATACAACAACAGGAAAGAGCACTGTAGGATTCAAACAGGTGGGTAGCGATATCCAGTCTCTTCGAATCAACAGACTGCTGGTTGTTGACCAAGGCTAACTTGTGCAAGTGTGGAATAACAACTGGAAAAGTAAATACAGAAGTAAGTTGTGGTTCACAAGTGGTACACAAGTAAGTTGTCTGCTTTCCACAGACTTGTTTAGCATTAAACAGGTGCTATGCAGCAACTGCAGGCACCGGAAACTTCACACATCAGCATGCAAGAACTGCAAACAATTGCTTTTGATGGGATTGCCCTTGCACATTTAATGGATTGACTCAAACTTGAAATAAAAATTTGTGGTAGCACCACCTAAAATAAAAAGATACCTTTGAGTATCTTTTTATTATTACCTTTGAAATAGTAACTGTTTGCAGAAGAAAAAGGAAAACCCCTTCATATAACCAGCATACCTATTAGCTTTTGGACAGAGAGAGGAAGACTGCACCTTCCCATGAATGCAACTTACATTCGTCTCTAAATCTGGGCTCAGCATTAGGTCCAACTCTTCCAAATGTTTTTATGATTTCTGTATGTAAAGAATATTGGTCTTGATACTGAGGGTCCTCCAGGAAAGATGCCAGCTGCATTTTTACTCTCTCCAGAAGCTTAAATATTTCCAGAGAAACAGAAAACACAAAAGAATGAAGATGCTAGAAATTGTTAAGATCGGTTCAGAGTTATGTTTATAACCTTCCATATTTCAGATGACAGATCTTAGACTTTTTTCTAATTTACAGATTTTTTTCTAGCAGATGTTCCAAGCTGATAAATGCACCTCTATGTTTTAAAGACTGTTTCCAGGGTTTTAATCTGATCTATCTTTTAACAACAGACAGGTGCTTCCATACAGCTGATCTTTCCTCCTGAGGTTTCCTTGAGTCTGATACTCTTTTGTACCTCCTATTACAGTTTCCCTCTTACTACTAATAACTACAGAGTTTTCCTGTTTAATTACAACTTAAGTAATGGAGTTTTTTGTAATGTATCTCAATTAATAGGCTGAAAATGTTGTTGCAGAGGACAGAGATTCAAAAGTAACCATCACAAAATCAATGGAATTAAAAAGATTTCTTCAGCAAAAGGCTAGAAAACTGAAAATGACATAGGTATCTAATTTGCATTCAAAGTTGAAAAAGTAACATTTTATGATACATTTTGGAAGGTGCTATCACCTCCGTACTCTAAGGCTTATTATAATTAGTGCAATGGATACAGTAATTTCTGTGTGGTAGCAAAACAATATTCTTCCCAACTGATTATAGGCATGCATTCCAAGCTACAAAATTCTAACTTTTCCATCTTCCAAGTACGTGTGAGTCATCACTGACTTGACTCACATTACTCACATTTCCTCAAACACATTCTTTTAGAATGTGTTGAAATTACGGGAAGAATGCAAGCTCTGCAAAAAGCTGCAAGGACTTACAGAAGCAATTGGATTGCACAGTTGTTATATGAAACAAAATCCAGCTTTCTACTGCTTACAGCAGAATCCTGAGTATCTTCAGAATTCTTATCTTTTACCATAGTATCATCATTTAAAAAACAAGAAGGAATTGCATCTCTACATTATCTTCAAGGAATACTTTGGTAATGTCATTATGTCCTTCAGTGCCATCTCAGACACCAAGGGCTAAACCAGCAGATATGACTGGAACAACAAGAGTCTTGTGCTCTTCTAAAGTACTTGGGAGCCAAGCAGGATATCCTAAAGCAACTAAAATAGTACAAGATACTTATGCAGACGTTTTTGGTCACCATTTTAAAATAGAACTATTTCATTTGGAAATAACTGAGTTAGATTTCACAACTGTACTGGAGAAGGTTTTAAAAAACATTCTGAGCATGGGATTTACCATCTTCTAGCACAGGCCTCCCCTCTACTTATCTGTCTCTGTTTGTTTATGTTTGTTTGAGATTTAGAAGGAAATGCTTTTGTTAGTTATGAGGGCTGGTTTGTCTAAAAAAAAAAAAAAAAAAAAAAGCCATTGCAAAACCAGAAAGCATTTTGGAAGAGAATATGACAACAAAAGAAAGAAAGAATTTATGAGTTGCCCTTTCTTTTACCCTGGATTTATAAAAAAGTCATCCACTTCTTATGCTACAAGAACACAGGTGGCAACAGGCATCTTACCTCTCTCTGAGTAACAGTTTCCATGATGGTCCCAAAAGCAGGGATTGTAGCAATCCTTACTGAACTACAATGGAAGAACAGTCTTTAAGATGTATTCAACACCAAGAACAAAATGACTTAAAGCAAAATTTAAAAATTAGTACTTTTAAGTTACATTAGTTTCTAGCAATGACAAAAAAAAAAAAAAAAAAAGCAGACCAGGAAAAAGACAGGATTAACTCAAGGTCTCAGTCTGACACTCACAATTCAGGATCACTGGACAAGGTAACAAGGGCCGGAGCAACCCGCTTGTCAACTAATGCTTCACTCATGCCTCGAAGAGTCAGCTGTAAACCAGTCAACATGCAATAAAAAACGCTTTGGTAAACTTGAAGAACTGGGTTAGCTGTGACTGAGGATGGGCAGGCAGACTCTTGGGGTTGTTCTTGGTTTAGTCACCCACACAAGACTTTGAAGCCACTAAGACTCTACTCATGCTGTAGCATCTGTTAGTAACAAATTGTTAGTGAGATTAGCAAAGCATCCCTCTTTAGCTTGAAAGAAATACCACATCAGAATGTCCAGGAAATGAAGTGCCACAGTTGTCTATCAGAAATGAGATGCAGCCAAAACTACTTTGCATTTCATTAATACAGATGATACTTAATTTTGCAGCAGCAGCAAAGCTGATAGCATTAGTGAATAATAGTATCCAGCTTTCTGCTAGAAATGATGTAAGCAAATTTGAAAACTGACAACATGATTAAATATAGAAAACAAAAACAAAAATTAAATTACATGGATTTAAGTTTTCTATTTAAAGTTTCTTCAGCATTTTTATACAGTTTAATTCCAGGTGTTGCAGTAAAGCTTTTTATTTAGAAATAAGTGATTTAAAGGTTACTTTCCTTTAAAAGTAATTCAATTTTTGTTCAGCTAGATTAAGAGACATAACTGATGGTTATTTCTTTCTATGTATTAAGAGGGATGCTAGGTATATAAGACAGGGAACTTACATTTCAGGGTCACTGGAGAGAGTAATGAGAGCAGGAACAACTCTCTGAGCTACCAGAGTTTCATGTACCCCCTTCACCAACAGCTGAATGGTCGGAGCAGGGGGGTATCACAGGTGATGCACGGAAAGAGCGAGCACAGTATCATGGGAAGAAGAACGGCACAACCAAGAGAGAGAAAGAAAAAACACAAAAAGCAAACCAAAATTAGAAGCTAAGCAAATACTGCTACACTAGAGCTTCATAAATGCAAAGGAGTGAAGAAAGCTAAAGTGGTCTGGCAATCAGCACAAACATGACAAATTCAACAATACAATGTTTTCTCTATTTTCAGATATTTTAAAACTTGAACTCGACCCTTTAGCAAGTAACTGCATGTCTTATTTCAGATACTAATGTAATTATGTATTACAGTTATAAATAAAGTTATGCATAAATAAGTACTAAAGCAATGTCAATTTGAATTTGACAATTTCATGTAAATGCTGTTCCTAACTCAATACAACAGCATTTATCATAGTGGGTGGCTGTCACATGCAATACGGAAGTCTTGACTAGGCCAGATGTGTGCAGATTTCCCCACACTGAGTGCTACCTTTCACACCTTTTACAACATGACAAACAGCACCTTCCCAGACGCCAAAAAGCTTTCCTGAAAGTCATTCAGGACTACTTGATATTTAACTACCATCCAAGCAGTATGCATGCTGGTCTATGCAGGCAGAAAACGGAGAAGCCTTAAATTATCCATGAAGTGTATTTCCTCAAGTCTTTTTGCAAACTAAGAGATATATTTGTTGCAGTGCATCCCAAATGTTAAAAGCCTGAAATCACAGTAAAATTCATTATCCCTGAACACAACAAAGTTGTTTGAATCCAGATGTTCCCAGGCAATTTTTTTACATTACCTATGTAGCTATACACAAGCATTTGCTGCATATATTGCAGATGTCCTTTACATGCTTTATTCCTATGAAAACCTACTAATTTTCAAAAATGTCAAGCTGCAAATTTTTTTCATATTCAACAGAATGGTGGGTTTTGTATTCATCAATAAAAATAGGAAAGATTCAATATTTACATTTTGTGTCTCATGTAAGGAAGTCTGCATGTATTTGCTGGTTTTAGGAGATAAATATAAAAAGCTTATCAGTAAGTTTATGTGAGAAATATGAAATGTCTTTTTAATATTTAGCTGTAGTCTAATTACTCATATTGCATAATGAACACAAATTAAATTCTAAGATCTTCCCCTGGGAAAAGTGGTAGCTGTCAGTTTATCAGTACCAAAACCAGGCATTATTTATTTACATCCTCTAACTAGAGAAGATTTTACATTCAGCTATTTGTTAGAACATTGCTGCTTTACGAACTCTGAATTTAAACCAAATTAAGTTGTGAAAGATTGGAAGGAACCTGACTTTGCAGAAGCTTCCATATAAAGCAGTCATTCTTATTAAGCAACATTTGTGTGTGCCTGTATGTGAATGCATGCATGAGTGCACACAGACATAGAACAGTGTGGCCTCACAGACAGTAACTGGAGAAGGAAGAATGGGGAGAAGCAGAGTAAAAACATAAGACACTGTTGCTGCAAAGCACCTGGAGGAGCAAAGTTGCAACATCCTATACTTGTTATTCAGAAAGTATTAGGATGTCAGTTCAACTACAACATTTTAACATTAATACATTTCACAATTATTTACACTGGCAAGAACTCCAAGTGCCAATCTGTTGAGTTCAGGGGCTACTCTTCAAACAGCTCTTAAGGACATAGCTCGCTGTTTGCTTGTGATGGTTTTACTCTCATATACAGCTTTATTAATTTTCATATTTATTAAAATAGAGAATGCTTATAATTTTCAATCCTGGACAAACAGGGACTTGAGTTTTCTTTACCAACCTTCATTTTGAGAAAAGCCTAGCAGTTATACAGTGCTTTGAAAAAAAAAAAACCAAACACTTGGGATTTGTATAATTAGCAAATAATGTAGAATGATCTCAGCTTCATTCCCTTCTGGTCTGCCACATTTCTAAGTATGGTAAAGCATGATAAACAGATGCGTTCCATCATACAGAAAGTAAAACATGCTTTATAATACAAGTGTCATTCTGAAGATGTGTGCCTAGCCCTGAACCCAAACAGACCAGCAAAGCTTATGCGCTTCACGTTCAAACCAGAGCAATCAAATCTGTTTGTATCAGCATTCAAATGGAAACTACTGACCAAAAACATTAATACAGAAGCAACAGGAACAGCTGGATGAGCAAAGCCATGTAGCAGCACGTAAGGTTAGAGTGAGACAGACAATGTAAATTTTTATCTTGTTTTGATTCCTCTAAATCATTACTTACGCATATTAGAGCTTAAAAATGGTAGCACAAAGCTTCCTGCCCCAAAGGAGCAAAGGAGTGGAAAGGCCCCACATCACTTCTGTGTCCTTCCAACCCTTAACAGACTGTAAAGGTTTGGCAAAGCAGTTGGGCCTGCACTCTCCATGCTGCTCAGAATCTTAACTGTTCTCATATAGCTGTCCTGCAGGTCACATACTCTGCATCGTATTATCTAATCATAAATGGGCTTTGCCATTCAGCAGCCTCTGAGTGATAGAACTTCCAGTAGTGAAACCAACTATTACCACCTCTTTGCTTAGGTGACTTCCCAAATTTACATAATGCCACGTATAAATACATACGCTATGGCTATCCAGGAAATGGCAATATGCTACTATTTTCAAGCAAGAAAAGCATCTAAAAGAAAGCTGCCTAGGCTTTAGTTAAAATTGAAGTATGCTAAGAAACAAGATATGAAATAGCATGCATAGACTGCTTAAAAATAATCAACATGCAGCTGAATTTGAAAAGCTGCAACAAAGACAACAGCCTGTTGTAACTGAGGTCTTTCACATGTTTGGCTAATGTTTATTAGGGAAAAAAAAGCTTATTATTACAAATATGATATAAAAATTGCTTTTGTGAGATAGAAACTATGCAAATACATTTTAAGGGTGTCCAAAAATTGCCATCTCCTTTTTAAAAGGAGGGGCAAAAAAAAAACCCCAGAAAAAAAGGACCTTGTTGGATGTTTTTAACTGAAGTCTAAGGATGGAGCTTGCTGTGGTTGTTTACTGTTCTCTCTGCTCTGACTTGCAGAGTGCCAGTAAAGAAAGTCAATGGGTAAGTTAAGTGCTCTTTTTTCCTGAGGCAGACTTGAGATTAATTTTTGCAAATGGATACAAGATGTTCAGGTTCAGCTAGAGGTCCCCTGCAAAGCTATCCAAACGAGTCAATGTAGAAGAAATGCACAAAAAAAGAGAGAAGGAGAAAGTAACGGTGATTAGAATATATGTTTCTAACATGCAGAGGACAAACAGTTCTCCTTGTTCAGCCAATGGAATACATCCCGGAGTTTTTGCATATGCCTTTTAAAATGAACATGTGATGAAACAAAGGCATGATGTGAAAATAAAAACAAACTTATTAGGTATATGTTTGAGTCTTTATTCTGACCAAAATTTATAGATGTTAAGGGAAAGATGAAGCTGTCATTATGAAGCAAGTAAAGTAACTGTAAATTCTTTAGAATTCTTTTAATTTTTACAAAAAATACAAAGTTGGTTACATGTGTGTCTTCACCACCATATCTGGTACAAAGAAAACTAGTTTGAATTACAATGTAAGTGCATTGTTTGAGCATACACAAGACCTACTGCAAATGGTAAGTTGTATATTAGACTACTGATGATGTGCTGTATAGCAAAAGTAAAGTTGAAACTCAGAGATGCTTATGTTCAACTACAGACCTATAGAAAGATGTGCTGTTGAACAGAGAACACATACAGAAACAACTGAACAACAACCTCCTGCTCCATCACACAGTACACAGCTTATGTCTTTGTAATTATTAAGAATGTAGCAACATTGTCTGATTGATCCCTGTTTTAAAAAATAAATTCTAGTTTTAAAAAGGTGAAAAAAAGTTTGGATAACACTTACCTCAAACATTCTAGCAGCTGTACATCGAACAAGAGCAGAAGTATGGACAACCCCATACCATAAAACAGTTAATAGCAGCTCATGATAAGCTGGGTTTGCACTAGAAGAAAACAGTTGGGTAATTGATCAAACAAAAATACTCCCAAGCCCTAGATATGTTCTTTACCTAAAAAATGCAGTCTTAAGAATTCCTTGTTCAACAAATCTAAAACTCCAGCACTTATCCATTCTGAAGGATACGAAATACTTATCTCATTCTGAAGGACTTGCAATATGTTGCAGTCTAGAAAATATGCTGCATTTTTAAGTTAATTAAAAAAACCCAAGCCCAACTTTAAGACCATAATTTTCAATGAATTATTATATTGAATACAAATACATACCTAGAACAAATGAAAATAGTATGGTAAATACAAAATTAATTTCCATTCTCAGAGTTATTTTTGTGGAAAATTTTTCTTCGGGTTTTGGTGTTCCTATTTTACATTTCAGGTTTGTTTTTTTTTAACTGCTACATTTTTAACCTAGAAATTACATTTACACCAGGGGAAAAAAGCAAGTACACCCTTTATTCACCCAAAGCATCACAGTTATTTAAAATTACAAACATATTAGCAGCTTTTAATAAAAGCTTCTAATGTATTTAGATGTAGTCAACCCCAAGGTATATTCTTTACCCCAGTTCCACAAAGGAAGCTTTCAGGCTATCCAGAGGAGCATGGGACAGTGAAAGCATGGTCATTACATCTTCTAGGAATCCAACTAACAGCTTGCGGTCTTCTTCCTGAAAGAAGGGAAGAAGGCAGTACAGTGGTGAATGTGCTGAAAGGACTGCTGAGGTTTTGATGACAACCAACAGCTACAGAGTCAACAAACTATGAAAAAGAACAAACAAGGTTAAGCATTTAACAATTTTCTTAGGAATTTCAAAAATGTGGTTGAAGAACAAGAGCCTTTCAAAGCAAACACACAAAGAGATTGTGTTCCATCAACTAAGCACATACTCGTGCATAAATTGTTTTGCTAAAGAAACTTTAAGAACAGTACTTAAGCACATTTATGACTCCTGAAGGTTTATAATTGGTCACAATCCACTAAAAATTTGTAGGATTATGAAGAATTTCTTTTTTTCCTGTAAGGCATATGTATACTAGAACCTGACTGATCATTGCTGGAGGATTAGGTAATATTTATAGTGTGTTTGTTTCAGTACCACGTAACACTAAAATTTTAAGACTGCAAGTAGGCCCTAAAAGGCAATTTATCTGTTTCAGTAAATTTTGCACAATGATGTTTGCAAAGTTCACAGTTAAATGGCTGAGAACCCAGTTCAGGAAAAACATTAATAGAGTTTTGACAGAGGGACATGGTAACAACATGATCTAAATGTGCATCACCATCCAACTAGAAAACTTTGCTTGTAAATGTATTTACAGCTGCCCATTCATCTACCTATCTTCAAAGCACAAGAACAGTAAGTTTTCAAAGAACACAGTAATGTATAGATATTATTTTAAAAATAAATTTTTCACACCATTCTATATTTAACAAGGAAACAGAAACCCAAACCTACCTGAATATAACATGTAAGGACCCCTGTTGCATAGATGGGAACCGTGGCTTTTGTTAGCACTCCATTACCTGCTGTGGAATCTAATGAAACACAGTGAAGAGTTTAGGTTTTATACATACATATGAGTATAAAATATATATATCATATATAGTAGACTTACATAAGTGTATTTAAGTATTATATTTAACCACCTTTTTATATATACACCAATTTGCTAAAATATTGCTATTTGGATTTGAGATTTTTTTTACCTTACATACAATCTACAACTTCAGAGTGTTCCATTCAGATTAAGACTAGATTTTTCAACATTTCACAAAGATAACAAATTTGAGAACTGCAGCCTAAAAATGTTATTTGAACAAGAGAGTGAAAGTTATTTTCCTGTTGCAGTTAAGATGAATTCATTTGAGTAAAAAGCTACTTACCTATGTTTTCCTCAGACAGTCTTAAGATTTCCTGGAACTGTGGTTTTACCTATGCAAAGGATGATGAATCCCATGTAAGAAAACTTGTCACCAGTGTCAATTAACTTAGAAAAATAAAAGAATTGCAAAACAAAGCAAAATAAAATTTACCCCCCCCCCCCCCAAAACCCAAACCAAAACAAAAATAATTTCCTCTCTGGAGGCAGCACATACTGCTAACACTTCTATAAATTTATCTTTAGGTAATCCTCTCATGTTTGACAATTTCCCTTGAAAGTATTTTCTAATTATATTCAGGAGTTATTTTACTGAGAACTATTACATAATTCCTTGATAAAAATGTTTAGATATCACCTACAGAGAATAGTTCAGGCTGGGAAGGCATCGATTTTAAATTTTTTAATCAAGTAAGGCTGGAGTACTTATGCACACCACAAAGAGTGAACAGTATGCTGCTCTGAAGAAAGAAAGTTGTTAAATAACCAGAATTACTTCTGGCTATTTATGATCTCTCCTACTCTCTCTGTCATTCACAAAGGAAATATGAAGAATAATAAAGTTAAAAAAAAAAAAATTGTCCCTGGTTGGGCAAGATGAGAAGGCCATTCCAAAATGACCAAAACCAAAATAGGACACAAATAGAGCTCTAAAAATAGCAGGTTTAAATGTACTTATAGAAAAGCATCAGTGTGACGTGAAAATACAAATGGTCACAAAGTGGGGGTGTTCTGACATACCGTAAATATAGAGAATATGTGTTATCAAGGTACTATTTATGTAGAATATTTAAGATAATAATATCTTACCTTAGTGTTTGTAAAAATTTTCCCAAATGTCCTACAAAGTCTCCAGAAAAATCTAGAGAATTCATGGACACAGGCAGTTGATGCTACATTGATCTTGCCAACTATTTCTATAAGCTGCGGTAGCCTAAAAATCAGGAAATGAAAGGATAGTAAATCCTACTCTAATTTTTTGCTTTTGTCCATTTACATTTGTATAGATCTACTGCTTATATTAATAAATACATGCACACACAGAGCACTACTGGTTCTAGTAAAACTAACTACATGTTCTGTACAATTCCTGACCTGTGAAGAAAGCAAGAGTTTAAGTGCCAGAAAAGTCTGACTCATATTTTCAAAGATCTGTTGCTATCATGAGATAGTCAGAATACAAAAATCTTTACTTCACAAGAGAACTATACCAATGCAAAAATAAAAGAAACAAGTTTTCAGTGAAAACAGTTACCTACATGTTCTGCTAGACTTGATATTTTCTGAATAAAATCAAAGTCAATTCAGCATGAAAATTAGAACTCCTAAAATAAAGTTTCCTCTTTAGTAATTCTCAAACACAATCATTTTTAGCACTCTTATATTCAGCAATTGTTAAACATGACCACGCTTAAGAACTATTAACTTTGACACATTTTAAAATTAGGTATCCTAAGACACAAATTAACTCACAGCTGATTCACTACCCATAACAGAGTCTCCCAGCCTGTAGTGCCCTCATGTTCTAGCTGATGGTCGTACAGTTGCAACAACACCGCCAGTTGTTCGCGGCTTCCAATTATGATGGCGACGTCCTGAAGAGGCGACACGGGTCGGGGAAACCTAGTGACTGCAACAGCACAGACCAAGCAACCATGAACGAAAGAAGATGAAAAGACCAGGGAGGCGATGTCAGAAACAACAGCTAAGAAACTGTGAAACTCATTAAGTGCCTTCTCTATAAGGTTATCAATTTGCTTGTTAAAAATCAGTGAGTTAAAATCATCTCTGAAGAGATTATGTAACCCTCAGTTAAAAAGAGAAAATACCAATAGAGGGAGGTGATGTTATTATTATACTCAGCACAGTCTGACCAAGGTCAAACTCTGCCTGACCAACCTAGTGGCCCTCTGTGATGGAGAGACTACATCTGCGGACAGGGAAGAGCTATAGATGTCACCTATCTGGACTGCTGTAAGGCCTTTGACAGTCTCCCAAAACATCTGCTCTAAACTGGAGAAATATGAATTTGATGGATGGGCTTTTCAGTGAATGAGGAATTGACTGGATGGTCACATCTGGAGGATAGTGGTCAATGCCTTAATGTCCAGACGGACATCAGTGACAAGCTGTGTCTCTCAGGGATCCATACTGGGGCCAGTAGTGTTCATTATCTTCATTAATGACATGGACAAAGGGATTGAGTTCACCCTCAGCAGGTTTGCAGATGACACCAAGCTGAGTGGTGCAGCTGACACATCTGAGGGACAGGATGCCATCCAGAGGGACCTGGACAAGCTTGAGAAATGGCACCATGGGAACCTCATGAGGCTCAAAGGCCAAGTACAAAGTGCTGCACACCTGGGTCAGGGCAACACTCTGCACCAATACAAGCTGTGGGATATGAAGGGATTGAGAGCAGACTTGGGGGTGCTGGTGAGTGATAAAACTGGACATGACCCAGCAATATTTTCCTGCAGACCAGAAAACCAACACTATCTTAGGCTGCATCCAAAGCAGCGTGGTCAGCAGGATGAGGAAGGTGATTCTGCCCCTCTGCTTCTCTCTCATGAGACCTCACCAGGAGTGCTGCATCCAGCTCTGGGGTCCCCAGTACAGGAAAGACATGGGCCTGTTGGAGCAAGTCCCAATGAGGGCTACAAAAATGTGAACGAAAAGATAAAGCACCTTTCCTATGAGGAAAGGCTGAAAGAGCTGTGCTTGTTCAGCCTGGAGAAGACCAGCCTGAAACCTGAAATTTTTGAATGCCTTATTTAAGTAGTAATCACTCAGTGAAAAAGTGCTCATCTTCAAATTACTCAAGTCAGCTAGATGAACCTTACCATGGCATGTTTAGCATTTTCAAAGGAGTATCAGACAGTAATGTACCACTAGCTACTTTCCAAATTCTCCTTCAAGTTGTTACCTTTTCTTTGCATCTTCACACAGAGCACTATTATCAGCATGTGGCAGGTATTACCAATAACATCTTTAAAAAGTATTTGCAACAGTAGAAAACACTCTACAGACTAGGACTGCTGATCTAAGGACAACTTCACCATGAGGCCATTCAGTCATAGAGTGGTTTGGGTTGGAAGGCACCTTAAAGATCACGTAGTTCCAACCCCACTACCATGGGCAGTGACACCTTCCACTAGACGAGGTTGCTCAAAGCTCCACCCAACCTGGCCTTGAACACTGCCAGAGATGGGACAGTCTTCTAAGATATTACATAGATAGACAACAGATGGTGATGCTGCTGCATTATGCTGTGTTTTTCCCACTACATAAATTTGTAAGAATTAACTGAAACTGAGGCCAGCCTTCCTGAGCTATTATTGGCTATTAATGGAAATCAGTTATTCAGAAACCTTTAGGAAGTACAATTAAAAATTGCTTTGCTTTCTAAAAGCTTTGTATAAGAAGTAGAGAAAAACAGACAATTTTTTTTTTTTTTTGTTGATAATCAGGTGTCTCAAGAATAGCATGGGGTGGAAAAAAGCAGCATTACTTAAGAGTTTGCTAAGGCAGACCAATATGAAAAGAATCCATGTATCAGAAATTAATCATTTACCTTCTATCTGTGGTACTTCTCCCTGAAGTTTAGCTTTGCTTGTAAAAGGTGCATTCTGTAGCACCAGTGCAAACAGTGACGGAATCAATGACTGCAGGGCAGACAGATACATGTGGAGCTTATGTTCATCCAAGCCATGTTCTCCTTCCTGAAACAAATGGGACATTTACTTCAAAGTTTTCAGTTTGGATGATGTTCCTTAGGTATGTATTCCCTGGCAAGACATCAACACATCTGTGATGAGCTACTACACATACACACTAATTATAAAGTGATTTAGCCTAATAATAAGCATATTTTGTCACCCTTAAGTCACCTCTACTCAAAAGATTCAGGCAATACAGCCTTTGGCATTTAGCAGTTCATGCTGATGAACAGACAGATACTTTGAAAGAACATTTTTCAGCACATTTCTGAAATGTGGATCCTTTGCCTCAGAGACCAAGGCACCTAAAGTGAATAAACTAGTCCCCTGTACTCTGAAAGCAAGCATCTTCTTTCAGTTTGTTAGATAGTTATGAGATACCAAATTTTCCCAGAACTTTTGAGATATCTATCAAATGAAATGTGCAAACTGGATCATAATTGGAAATGACCTACCATAACCATTCAAATATACTTTTATTGATTATTTAATAAAAACTGAAGTTTACTAAAATCTACACAATTTAAACATGGGGCAAATGCTATTAGGCTATAAAACAAAACATTATTAAAGAAGAGTATGTTTAGTCTGGGAGGTTTTGGGGTTTTTTCTTGTTGTTTTTACCTTCTTCCACAATACAAGTACAGAATACAAAGAAAATTCTCCAATGTAGAAACAGCTGAGGACATACCCTGAGCAATTTTTCAATTTTATTAAGCAGTGTAGGTATAAGATGGAACTGTAGATTTCCCAGTTCTGTTGTCCAGGCAGCATAAGCAGGTAAAAATACCTGATGTGTTGCACTAACCACACGTTCTGAAGGGTCTCCTAAAGCTGAAAGCAGCAGCTCAAAACCCTGGTAAAAGACATTAAAGAATGCTATTATTTCTCAGAAGTTTATATACATGTTTTACCACTCTGTCTTCAAAAACTCAAAGAGAAAGTTCTTTACTTTCACTTATCTGAAACATTATTGGGCAGCATTAAGCTGACCTACAGGTAGGCTTTGCTGTAGCAAACGAATCTGTGTTAGCAAGTGATGATATCAAACTGGGTAATAATATCAGGTGGGCAGTTAAGTGGTATGTTCTTAAAGGCAAATTATGAACTATTAGAGCAGCTTCTGTATAAGCCTTACACCTGAAATTCTAATGCTACTTGTAGTTTTTCTGTTTTGTCTTGGTGATATAGTAAAATCAACATTCATATAAACAATCATAATTTTTAAAAGTATCTGGAAAGACTTGATAAAAATACAGGAATTTATACAACCTCCTATTATTATACAACCCCCTGTTCATGAAATATCACTAGCAAGCATTTTATCCCTACAGAACCCAAACCAAATTATACCTGTTGATATTTATCTGGATCATCAATATAGCCCATAATGATGCCAAGGCTCTTGATCACAGCTTCTCGTACTAGATCTGCCTTATCTTCCATTAGCATTTGTTGCAGCATGGAAAGTACTAATGAACTACGAATTTCTTTCTGTTCATAAACAAGAAACACATTTGTTAAATTCAATAAACAAGCAATGTGGGTTTGTACCAACTATTACAAATAGTTTGCACTTCTATTAGTGCCCCTCCCTCCTACCATAAACTCCTCTATGAATATTACATGTTCAGTTTTTACAACAGAAGATGAATGAATATAAAATGTCAATAGCTTCATTAGAGACTTTTGTCCTACTAAGCAAGAACTAAGGTCCTTTAATTCACACGGAACCAAAAATAACTAAGAGCAATAAAACTACTATAGACCTAGACTCACTACATAATCACTGCATTGCTAAATTGGAGAAGTGGGAGTTTTAATTTAGGTTCCCTCCCCCCACCCTTTCTCTGAAGCTTCAAATTCTAGTTTACCACTGACGTAATTTTCGCTGCTTCTTCCAACTGGCAGCACTCTTGCTGTAACATTCCACTGTGCATGAAGAATGCTACAGTTGAGTGTCAATTCTTTTTTCATAGATTGTTTTCCTTAACTGGTCCTAATAATCTCTTTTTTACATCATTTTTACTGAGTATTCATATTGTTTTTAGAAATATTTTATAGCTAGGTTAACCTACACTTCATTATAAACTTTCTCCTTCTTAAAGTGACTTAGTAAATCTCACGTGTGATACAAAGTAGCAAAGTGACTGTCTATGCATAACATACATATTTGGTAATGTTTAAAATTATAAAGGATGCTTACATTATGCATCAGTTTTTTACCTTGCTTTCACTAGCAGGTATTCAGAGTCTATTAATACTTACCGGAAGGTAAGGTGCTAGAGCTCCACAGGATTCTGCTACCAGTAGCCGTCGCTCTGGGTATTTGTGGTTGATCTGGTAAAGAGAAACAGATGGACTATTTGCTTTGCAGTAACCAACATTCAAAATTTGTTAG
The DNA here is from genome assembly GCF_017639235.1 of Corvus kubaryi. NCBI lineage: Eukaryota > Metazoa > Chordata > Aves > Passeriformes > Corvidae > Corvus > Corvus kubaryi. The sequence continues at coordinate 10,379,172 of NW_024582057.1, forward strand.
AATGAACTGCGATGGAGGCATGTGTCTGCACCTCTTCAATAAACACTGACTGAACTCAGAAGTTGCACCTGGGTACTAAGCAGCCTCAAATACTTGCACTGAGGCATAAAGGTAAGGCAGCTATCCTGTAAGACAGTGCTTATAGTAAGGGAAGAGTCAGAGAAGCACATATGTGTATGAGAAGCATGGATGCATATGCAATAAAAAGGAAAGCAAGGTATGGGCTGCTGTACTCTAAACAATTTGCTTAACTCCTGAACTGGCATGAAATGAAATACTTTGTCTTACGAAGCCCTCCAGGAGCACAGTTCCTCCAAGAGCTACACAAGTGCCCTCTAGTGCTCTGAGCCAACCAGTGTAGCAGAGCTGCCCAGGTCTTGCTAAGGAATCAGAGTCAAAAGAAGACACCTGTACAAAGCCGAACTCATTTGCATGCTATTAAAGTTCTGCTCTCAAGGCCAGCATAAATATGTCACACCTCTAAAAACAATGCGTATTACCAAGAACCTCTTGATCCTGTGCTATTTTTCCTTTCTACTCAAAAGTTGCTTGAAAATTCTGCCTTACAAATTTAATATTGACACTTCGGAATCAAGTTTGCCTTCTGCTGGAGTCAGATCTAGTGGCCTGTGTAATGGCTGTACAATGAAACAAGCAATATATTTCAATATACTTTGTGAATAAAAAATTTTACGGTAAAATGCTGAGAGCGAAATGTGAATTTTTTGCTGCTGTCAGATAAAATAGGATATGCAGCATATGGTGCAACTGTTTCTTTCTTTCTTGCTATGCAGTGTATAACCTTGGTGAGGCAGCCATCTCACCACGAGGAAAGACCAAAGTTCTCACTGCCGCCTTTGTCTCCATCTTGAAAGACCTGCCTTCAGTAGTCTGAAGTCCCTAAAAACCATGCCAAATTCTGGCACAAGAAGGAGCTTTGGCAGAAAATAAGCAGGCCAGGAAACATTTGACGAATTCGGACATACAGCAGTCTGTGGGCCTTGATGGGGATGTATCCATGAGTGCTCAGGGATCTGGCTGATGTCATTCCAAGAACACTCTTGACAATTAACAAGATGTTGTGGCAATGGGGGAAGTTCCTGAGGACTGGAACAAAGCAAATGTCACTGCTACCCTCAGGAAGGGCAAGACAGGGAAACCAGTGAAACACGGCCAGTCTGCCTCACACCAGCTCCTGGGAAGGTGTTGGAGCAATCAGTCTTACAAAACATTTCCAAACATCTGAAGGACAAGAAGGTGGTTGGAAATAGCCAGCATGTATTTATATGGAAAAAATGACACACAACCAACCTGACAACTTTCTGAGATGACTTTCTCAGCACACTCAGCAACGATGCCTGATTCCAGCTGTTCTGGTTTGAAATTACTGAGAACTCTCTCAAGAATGAAGTGTGAAAAAGATGATTTCAAAGAAACTTAAATTAATAAATCGTAAGCTTCAGGACTAAACTGAAGTCTCAAGCATGAGAGAATGTTCTTTGAGTGTGTCTATCATTATTTTGCATGCATTCATCTAGAGCAACTGTAATAATTTTGGAAGTATGGAGATTTCATAGATGAAAAATACTATGGACAAGTGAGAGGCTGCTTTAAAACCTACTAGGCTGTGAAGGTTGTGAGGCACTGGAACAAGTTGCCCAGGAAGTGTTCAGGGCCACGTTGGATGGGGCTTGGAAATGGATGGTCTTTAAGGTCCCTTCCAACCCTAATTTTTTTATTATTCTGTAAAATCTTTGACTTATGTGCCATCTTTTCAAATGCAAATTCCCCACTGGCAACAGAGATACACATCCTCTTCTGGAGCTCTGAGGGAAACAGCAATGACTAGTTTTCAGCTGGTAGGGCAATATAAATACCACCCTTGATATTGCAAAGACATACTGGAAGAAAAAAGACTCAAATTTCTGTCAGGTTTGTCTTCAGGGAAGATAAGCAGCCCTTGGAAACTAAATGTAGCTAAAATGTTTATTACAATTTATTTTCCTTTTGTATTTAATAAGCAGTATTCCAGTTTTGGAAGCCAATAACTGGTCACTAGTTTTGAGTGACCTTTTTAGCATTCACAGAGCCTTCCACTAAACTGAGTCAGTTACCAAGTCTTACCTGCAAAAGAGCAGGTAGAGAGTTTACAAAGACTAGCCTGATAACTCTGAGCTCCAGAAGGTATCAATGAAAATGATGAATTTTCTGAGGGCCCAGTCCTTTGCATCTGTAAATGGATTTTGGCTGGAGACCAAAGGCATGAATCCTTTTCATGATTTACACATCTACTGCGAAAAGTAGAAAATTATGTCTATACTTGAGTTCCTTCTATAAACTTGAAGCTTGTGACAATAAGATTCAGCTGGTATTTCATGGGAGAAAATAATGACTTGGTTCCAGCACTGCAAATAAAATCTGGCAAACTGCATTACGTAAGTGCACTATGACATAGGACTTGGCAGTCTGATATGCTGTACTGTTACAGCTGGACTAGTTTCTCTTTTGCATCAGCAATTAGCAAGAAGTGGATGAGAAAAATGTGCTCTTACTGAGGTGAGATAGTTTTTTTCAAACAGTTTAAATTTCTTAAGGACTAAGAAAACAAAATGCTGCTTACAAAATTAGGCAAAAATACAAAATTCTTTGTATGGCTCCTTTCAAACTACTGCTGTCATGAGACCTCTCAATCAACAGATACATCAGTCATTCACAACGAGCACAAATGCTGCATAGAATTTGTACTTCTACTGTCAGAAAGCATTAAGGCTATTAAAGCTTAGACTTTATTGTGAAACACAGATTGCTGTGTTATGCAAGAAACAGTAGAAAACTACCAGACCAGAAAGACTCTGCCATCAAAGCAGGCATTCCCACTCCGTCATGGCTTAGTTATTCATTGCCTTTCCAGGCAGTGATGAACTCCATTTCTTTCACTGTGGTAGGAAAATACAACACATTTTCACCTGAACTCATGTTGTTCTGCTTCTATACCTCAGATGAAACAGTAAAAACATTTCAGTTTGGTTGTTCAGTTATTTCTAATAATTTGGAGTATCTGTGAAAAAGATCACTGTGATTCTACAAGTGACATGTAAACTTCAGGCTCATCTCACAGGTGCCCATCTACGAGAGACTTGCTTATGACTACTTTGGTCTTTGATTTTCTGTTTAAGAATTTAAACTAGCTCAAGTGTGGACACTGCTCCAGGGACTTAATACAACATAGAAAGAATCAGCAAATAAAATATTTGAATGAAAATGGATTTCCAAGAGGCTGGAAGGTACAGTAAAATTATGAAGGTACCTACCTAGCAATAGGTTACACAACATTGATGATGAACATGTGCTTACCTACACTTCCATATAACAAGCTTATGCAGGTACAAGCAGGTAACTACAATCTCCAGACAGTCTTTAATAACCTTTCTGCTTCTAAAGTGTGTGTAACGTTAGATAAAAATATATATGATGAGAGCAAAGAACATTCCAGTATCTTTTTGAAAAATATTTTGAACTGCCATTCAATGAAAACCAAACCCAAAACCTTCTCCTCAAACAAATAAAACTCAAATTTATGAACATTTACTTGACTTTGGAGTGTAAAGCAAACAATAATCAGTTACCTGCTCCCAACACTGCGGTAAAAGTTCAGCTTCTACACGCGTTGGTCCAACATGTTGGGCAAATGCCACGCACCCAGTCAGTATCATCTGTCTGAAAATACAAATTTAAAGTTTAATCTGTTTATGAAGTTCTGTAATATATAACATATGTTCTTTAAGTTAGGAAAAGCACATGCTGACAGGCAATAGATAGCTGTCTGCAGTCCCAGTCAAGATTTCACACCATTCACACTGACTTACCGACTAAATATTAAATTGAAAGCCACTATTATCCCTGCTCATTGCAGGGTGGGGATTTGCTTTCATGACCTTCAATGTCCCTCCCAACCCAAACTATTCTATGATTTTACCTTGTTTTATATTCAAAATGCCTTTCCCAAAATCTTGCAGATCCTCAACTCCATAAACCAGTCTGAGAATCTCTGATTTGGGTATTTCTGATTTTCTAACGTCTGAGATTGGGAGTCTCTGATTAAATCTCTCATTTAATTCTTAGTACTGAGTACTATCATGCAGTAAAGGATCTAAATTACCTAATACTATCATACCATCAGTATTTTATGGAAGTAATTTGATTTTACTTAGAAGCATTTGTGAGATGGAATGAATTTTATTCAAAGCAAGAAGCTTGTTTCTTTTATGACAGTTTTGCAACATTCTAACATGCAAGTTACTGTCATCTCCCACAAAATACTGGACTTCACTCTTGTGAGAAATCTTCCAAAGCTCATTAAAAAAGCAAGTAATGAACCAGTAGTATCTATCATCACCTGTTATTTGTATTCATATTCTTACATTTTTTATCTTTCATTAAAGATTGCAAGAAATTGCCATTGTTCCATCTATTTCATAGGCACAGAGGTACATTTAAAATTTCAGTAAGATTGTACTTAACTGTCATTTGTGATACTTTATTTAATGAGTGGCTATCTTGTTAAGATGTTTTTTACTTCTATTTCTCCTGTTGATAGGATTGGAATAATATCAACTTTGAATGCAATTCACCAGTCCTATTTACTTTTAGTGCCTACATGAACGTTTAAATACCCAGTTTCAAATGATAATGTGTGGACATGAGACTCAATTTTATCACCTCCTCAGTAAGATTAGGACACTACTCAGAGTTTATTATTATTACACTAAGAAATGTAATTCAGAATTAATTTGTTACCATTTTAGTGTCATGTCTAAACTCCTAAATTTTTTCTGTACCAATAGCACCCCTTAAGGTTGAAAGGCAGAGGTTCTGCTGGTTAGTTTTGAACCCCTTAGAGAACATACACCATCAAAAAAAGATTCATTTGCTTTAAGAATTTTTTAGGACAAAGATCCTATCAAAAAGGTTGTTTCATTTTAATCCCAGCATTCTTTAGGCCAACAATCAGAGCACACTCTTTTGTTTTGTGTTGTGTGTATTTGGGTTTTTTACCTCACTACCACATTCAGAGAACCAGGCCTTTGATCAAGGTAAAAAGTAGGGAGAAAACAAAAATGGTTAGATAAGACTCAGCAATATGGAGACAAAGGCCTGCGGTAATTCTGGGTTCTACTGCAAACAAAACAGGCATTTGAATTACTATCTTTGGTTCTATACACTGCACCTAATCACAGAAATGAGCAACAGACTATACATTTTTAACATATTAGAAAAAAGAAGAACACAGCAATCCCTTGAAATTTTCTGCATTAGAAATGGAATAAAACAAAGCATTTTTTCTTAAATCAAACCGTTTAAAAAAAGATTTGAAATCTCAAAATTAAATCAGATTTCCTTTTGCCCTGCCTACAGAGATGAGAATTTGAAGATATTTCAAAAATATTTGAAAATAAGATTTTAAATATTTTTGCAACCATTTTAACAGTATATGATAACAGTCAGCATTTCAGGGAAAGGAAAGATGTAAGGATCTCAGTAAGAGGTGACTGAAGCAAGGTTTTAATCTTGTCCTATTAGAGCCAAACATTAATATCACTTCTTCATGGCTCCTAGCCTCCAAAACTACCATAATTGTACAAAAAGGAGGTTATGTGAACACATTTTTGTTCCTTTGCAAAAGAGAATTTGATAGACATTTTTAAAAGTTGAATGGGACATTAACAAGCAAAGCCTTGAGGATAAAAGTGGCCTTGTTAAATATAAGGTTAGTGTACAAGACTACAGCAATATGCCAAGCACCAAAAAGCATCTCCCATAGGCAAGAGGCATAATCCAGGCTTTCCGCATAATTGTAAACATACTTCAGATATTTGACCTTGTAAAATAAAATACTTCTTCTAATGGGTTCATTCTTAGAAATGCAATGTCACATTTCAGTCTCTTGCATTTAGCAAATTAAAAATGTCATCAACTAATCAGCTGCTACACCAAGGTACAATGTGGTAGGCCTGTACAGTGTAGCAGAAGGTAAACAAATTAACAAGAGATAATTGACATAATCCTTCTGGTGACTAAATCTGAATGTCTTTGCTCACTTCATATTGCACAAGACTGCTAAAACATTACTTAAACGTATTTAGATAAAAACAAAGCATACAAATACTACCATACAGATCTTTAAATACACCCCCCCTGAAATTCTGAATAAGTATTTTCTATTTAATTATTAAATAGAATATTAAATCTATATTAATATAAATTTATAATAATATAAATATACTTATTATAAAAATATTAAGTATTCAGAATCTCATTTAATGGAATCTTAACTGGTTTTCCATCATGTTATGGTACCTTTAAAATCAACTATTATTTTTATGTGTGCAAATGTATATTATGTATACGCATGTTTTGTCCTGGAGTTTATGGCATTTTTCTGGAGTTTTATGGCATTGTCCTGGAGTTTATGGCAGACTATTTTTACCAAATTTCTGATGAAAACAAGTTATTTTTATATTTAAATCTCTAATTCATAATAAAAAATGAACAAATTCAAGGAAAAAAAGCTTTTTCTTCTTTCTTAACTGCTAATGCACCTAAAGGGGGCTACGAAAAAGTCTACCTGATAGGCTACCAATCCTGTAACAAATTAACCACAAGAGACTCCAAATGAGATGTAATTTCTTTCCCCTTCAACCACAAATTAATTTAGCTTCTCAATCCACATGAGACATTCAAAACATTTCGGAAGCAGATTTCTAATGACTCTGAAGTAAAACCAGGATTGCATCTCTTCATAATTTCCATCTGCATGGCGCCACTACGCTACAAGTTGCTTTTGTTTATTTAGGCATTTTTTTTTTTAATCCCCAAAGCCATGGCTTTAAATTATACCTAATCTCTAAATTTTACCACGGGAATGGTTTAAAACTATGCCTGAACACTTCAGTTTTGGAGAATCTCCAAAAGAAATGCTTTCCACCTATTTCATAAACCCTATTTTGTCTAAAGACAGCCTAGAGCAACAAAAGATACAGATGCTTTACAAAACATCTCTCATGAAAATAATAGAAGAACTACAGATCATGCATGAAACATCTTTCCACAGTTAGAGAAGGAAACATACCAGCTTGGGTACTGTCTTTCAACCTTAAGGATATTCTCATCAAGATCAGTACAAAGTCAGATTTCCTGAGCATTAGGGAAGAATTAAATTTATAGAACAAAAGGTGTAATTTGCTTCAGTCTTAACCAAAATGAAACAAATTTCTTAACACTTCTCAAATGTAGATCAATGCTACATTCTTCTGAATTTTTTATTGCTACCATAGTAATGAGCCATAAGTAGAAGGAGCATTATTTTCTGCGAAGAAATGTGGTGGTTATCTTAACAAACATGTAGATCACTAAGACACACTAAGACAGGTTTTAAAAAAAGCTGTTCTGATTTAACAAAACAGTTAAAGTTCATCATTAAACAAAAAAAGGAACTGAAATGTTACACTGCAGCTTACAAGCATATTTTTACATTTCAGTAACTAGGAAGCACAGGTCATGGAAATGGAAAATCCTGAAGTTGGCATAAATTTGTCAACACTATATAAGCAAAATACCAGCTTAAACGAAACTTGTTTAATACCACCCAATAATATCCAATTTCTATTAGTTCTGCTGCTTGGACAGAGAAAAATGTTCCTGCTTGTCCCACACCACACAAGCACAAACACACCTTTGCTCATCGTCTGGTCGTTTGATCAAATTGAACAGTATGTGCAGAAGCTGATCTCTCTCTTTGGGTTCAGGATGGAGGCAGGCTGTACACAGTATGAGTGGGATCAATTCCTAAAAAGTTGTGGGTAGGGGAAAACCAAACAAAGTAAAATCGCTTTGGGCATACATTCATTAACAACAAAAGAAACTAAGATGATAAATTTAACACCCACATAACATCAAAAAAGTTAGAAAAGATACTTTGGAGTCGTGATGTCTTATTAAGTGACCTGGGGAAAGTGAAGGTCTACAAAAGTTAGAATTATTTTCCTGCTAGGAGAAATCAGGGGAGAACCAGCACATAAAATGAAAAGCTTTGCAAAGATTACAATTAACATATGCAGGTCACCTGTAACCAGAATTAAGAGAACAATCATGGTTTCAACTGTTTTCACTACCTACTGAACTGAAGCTCCACAGACATCTATGGAACAAAGCTCCTACGAAAAAAATGCCATGGAGTTAAAGATTAAAATTTCCAATTAAATGTGCACACAGTTTTGTGCACAAGTTTGAATAAGCACTGAGAAACATACATTGGTAAAGGTGACTGCAGACAGATTTTGTGTCGACTGAGAATGATCTGATTTTTGTAAAGGTTCTATGATTTTTTTTTTCCATACAGAACCAATCTCTGAAGCTGAATTTTCTTTTTGGAGCAATTAAAATCCCTTAAGGAACAAATTATGAAGAAAATACTATGTAAAACACCAAGAGAAAATATAAGGATCTTCATAGTGAGGACCTTCTCTGTTCTAAATATGCCTACAAAGCTCATGGTATTCATTCCCAAAAGAAACAAATGTTTCTAAAACATTGTCTGGAAGTCCCTTCCCTTGACCTTGTTGATGTGAGCTTTTACTCCAACTGAATTTGGAAGCCAGACAGTTTCTAGGTGATTTAATATCTTAGGAACAGAAACATCACACTGGGAGATCAGGAAAAAAAGAATAAGAAAAACCTCAGTGTCTGCAAAAAACATGGGCAAGTAATCTGGAGATTACCTCGCACACCTGCTGTGTACTTTGGAGCCATTTTCAGCAGAAAGACTTTTTGTGAATTATTAAGTTGTGACAAATAAGCAGGTGACAGAGGGAAACACTTCTAATGTTAGTAGGAGAGATTATATAAAACCTGGAAAAATCTGTGGTGGTTTGGAATGACTTTGCAGGGAGCTGCCAATTTCTTCTTGCAGACATTCAAAGTGACCTAATTATGATGCTCTTGTGGACTTGTGGAGGCACCACTGACAACATCCTCACTGCTCAACTTGTATTTTCCTAAACAGCAGGAGCTATGTTTATATTAAACATAGAACAGTACTCCATTTTAGAGCAGTGTCTAAGCTAGTCAACTGCTGACAAGCTTTTTTTTTCATTTTACAAGAATTCTACTTAGTCTGCCATTTTCCATCCCCAAAGATGACCAAGACCCAACCTAAACTGTATTTAACGTTCCGTGATTCTGGAAGATATTTTGGCAATATTTAACTCAATTATGATACAGATTAGGGAATTTATGACAGAGGAAAAAACATGGAAATATCCTACCTATCACTTAAAAAAATCTAAAAGGAGAAAAGGAGAAATAAAAAATAAATTTGAATAATTTGAACATTTCCATTTCTTAATACTTTTAAGAGTAACGGGGTGGGTTTTAAATAAGTGTAGCACAACACAAAATAACATGAACAGCAGACGTGCATTAAAGAAACTTTACAAATTAAATTGCATGAAAAACTAAATAACTTTCTTCAGCTGAGAGCTTCTTTCCCTCTAGAATCCGCATGTTAGATTTTATTATTTTTGGATAATTAAGATTTTTGCTCATTTAAAGTTCTGGGAAGTCAGGGGGTTTAACCTATTTAACTTTTTTTTTGTACTGCACAGAATAATTTTCTCTCCTGCAAACACTGCTTTAATTCAAAAAGATTTGAAGGAATATTACTAAAATAATACCCACCCCAAACACCACTCTAAATACCACTACTTATACATTAAAGTAAAATCTTTTAAATAGGAAATCTGATTGCAATTTGTAGATACAGAAGAAAATTACTACCTTCACCATAAAGAATAAGCTCATTATAAAACTTATAGCTAAACAAACCCCTGTTACTTTAGTGAAACCTAAATTTCTGAAATCTACCCTAAGTTCACGTTACTCAACTGCTCTTGCAAGTATTCTTAAAGACTCCTATGAAAAACTTAATAAAGAATATACCCCATGAAATGGGACATTTATGGGGTTTTTGGTTCATCTGTTGAAACCAACACATTGACTTCACTTTCTTAGTATGTTTGAGTACCTACTCAAAAATCTCAACTGCTTACTCAGAACTACTGCAAGATTTTAAAACAGTGACATGAGGAGGGTTTTTTTTTTAAGCTTCTTATTGAATTTAAGGAAGTTCAAGTTGTCTTTTTTCAGCTGAGTCTGCATGGAAGGAAAACACCTGACAATATTCACCTAGAAACTACTGCCTTGTGTCTGAAAGGCTAATGAGTAACCTAACAGCATTGACATGGGGCAGATACAAGGCTGGTTCTTTACCTTGCAGAAAGCTGGTTATTATAGCTGACGGAATTAGCTGTGTTTTCTTGTCCATTGGTCACATTCTCTCATGCATACTATGGGAGAAGAGAGTGTTCTCTGCAACGCTGCATCAGTGCTTCTACAGTTCCTTCTATTAAGGGGAGTGGAGAAAGAGTGAGAAGTCTTCAACAGTGTTTTCTGTACTCCCTATAGCCCTCATGGACAGCAAGGTAGAACTGGAAGCAAAGAGGACTGTGGGACCAGAAGAACAAATATGCTCTACAGAGGGACAAGACAGGTCAAGCGAAGTCTCCCAAAGACTTATAAGTGGCAGGTTCTTCTCAGGACATTCAGGAGCATTAACTACGAAAACCAAACTACAGGTAGGTTTGAGCTCATTTCTTCCTGTTGGTAAGGGTCATACCTTTGATGTAGATTTTTTTTACAGATCTCAGATTTTGAAACCAGCAGAGAAGCTATAGAAAGTAGTAATTTTCCAGTAAGACATGGTAAGATTAGTATTTGGTTGTTTAAATTCAAGAGGAATGTTCACAACATGGTTACAGAGACTCTATATAATTACTAATAATCAAGGAGTGGACTTCCAGTGCTATTTGAAACACTCTGCATTCCTTGGGAAGGAATACCACTTGTGCTGACAGTCATAAAGCAAGAACTTAAGTTTCAAGAAAAACCCAACAACTCTCTCTCTATTTAATTTGGGATCCTTCCTAAATATCCTGTTCATCCCCAAGTCCTTCTTTTCTCTTTTGCCTCTGAGTTTCAGAACACAACTTTTGATACTTTATGTTGGTGTTAGTCAACAGGAGTGACTAGTGACTTTCATGGCCAGAGCAAGAAGACAGACTTCCACAGCTTTGATACTGTTTTCCTGTTAGATTCCAAGCAGACGGACATCGTAATGCTGTCAGCACTTGCAGCTTGATGCAATAAAACATTATGTGTCATAGGTCCCACCTCTACTACTGAAAAGCCAAGTTCATATCTGAGGCAGTTTATCTGTGAGCTACCCACACAAAGAACAGACTGAAAGAAGTTATTTTGGTTTTACAGTGAGAGAAGCTACCTACAGGTGGCTGACAGACAATTCTGTGAGGCTGACCTAACACACTGCACAGGAGAACTGAAACAGCCCATCTTCTCTCTGGTCTGCTTCTGTGTTACTCTCCATGTAGGTCTCTCCAAAGAAAAACTCACATTTTTCTCGCCATAGTATCTCTGGAAAATTTCTTCCTAAGTTAAACATCTTGCTCCATTATCTTTGAAAAGGATTCACGACTTGAGTTGATTAAAGTTCTCAATAAAGGCAACATCTACATGGGCATATGGAGTAGCTTTCCCTATGGTCAAAAGAATGTGGCTTTTTAATAGTAAGTAGTACCACCTGAACTATATGCAAGACAGTTCCTCCTACGTATTAAAAGTATTACAACAAAATATTAAACTTTGGTTTTTTTTAAAGTGCAGCATATAGTGAGCATCTTAGAAGGTAGCAAGGAATTTTCTGTCAGTGTTGTTTCCATCATTATATCTATGTTTTGCTAAATATTCCAACAAGTCTTCTACATCTTAGTTGCTCTCATTTATTACTGTCCTGTTGTTGGAATGTTCATAAGCAAAGTAATTATCTCAAAGAATAAATTTAACTAGTGTTAAGTGTCGAGACTGGTTACTTCAGTAGGTTCAAACAATAATATTTTTCATTACTCCAAATATTAATGTATTAATATTGCAAGCAGGTGACAGTATATAAACCAGGATGACATGATCAATTTTGTTAATGTGTTCCTTTTAATCTTCTTTAATAGTCAATACTTATATTGTGAACTAATGCTATGTTAAAATTACTCTGTAACTTAGCCTCTGACAACAAGTAAATAAAATAAAATAATCTTATTGTCTGCAAATGAAATAGCTGCAGGTACCAACAAACCACTGATGGGGACTTTCTTGGGCAGGAATGTATTTGAAGTTCAGAATTTATCCTTTTAGTTTTAAAGTGAAAAAAATATTTAATCATAGGATTACGGCATGACTCAAAACTTTGTGCTACTAATCTTACTAATATTAAAATCACAGCTCTAATTACCTTTCATGGGGTGAGACTATTATTCCAGGATCCAAAGTAAGCCTCTCAGAGATCCCAAAGGGATGCTTTTACATAAGAATCAATGGTAGGGTGTGGGTGTGAAAAAACTTTGTACTTCTTTGTCTGTATCTATTGTTTATTTGAAAACACACATATAAAAGTTTGTGATACAACAAAAGCTGGCAATTCAATTCATAAACATAAAATTCAACTCCTTGCATCCATGACCTATGTAAGCTTTACAGAAAAAACTGTGAAAGACGTCAGCTTCCAGACTAGAGAAGAAAAGGACACTCTATGAGACCGAGCTATTTTACTCTACGGAAGCTGCGCTAGGCCCTCATATCAAGGAGAAGGGAACAAAAGGACTTAAAAAATTGTTGTGTCTCATGTTTCTGGAGCACCCTCACCCCCAGAACAAAAAAGCCCTGCAAGCCAACACCAATACAGCATATATACCAGAAAAGGACCAGCAAACAGGCTGTGGTCAACACTACCCCTGTTTTTTAGAAACAATCTGCAGAAGCCTAGAGCAACCTAAGTTTTACAGAGTAACAAAGTATTGTAATTGTTCATTTAGATTTCTTTATTCTCCCCTTTAATGTGAAATTAAAGTGATCATCTAGAAGATATTGATAACTGACAATTTTCATGCCCAGCAACTCAGGTTTATGTACCTTTATCCATATCCAACCAGAAAGAAATCTGCTTGACACAACCCTGGAAACAGACAATTAAGTATACTGCCAAGATCTGACACAGTACTCTTTTACATTTCTTTAACAAAGCAAGTATTTTATGGCTTTTAAAGCATAAGACTGAGATGAAAATTTGTAGTAAGATACTCAACTCTACTGTGTTTTAAGAGACATGCCCGAGAATTAAAGTGCCTTGGTGATATTTACATGCAGTTACCGCACATTAATGTGATTACTTTCAATCTACAGTGGAGATCTAGTGGAGTTGAGAATGGCATCAACTCAGAGACTGAAAATTCAACACTATCTTTGCTTCAACTTTACAAACAAATAAAAGCAATACTCTATTCTTAACATGTTGAACTCTCTATAAATAACAGTTTCTCAGTATAACTATTTAGTGGTGCATATTCAGTAGACCATTACTATTATGATTTTGCTAAATTTGCATAACACAAAAGAAAGTTAAAGACTAATACTGGAATAATGGGCAAGATGAAAGATGTAAAAAATTCAATGAAAGTGTTGATTAAGAACAAGAGTAATAAGATATTAAGCAAAACATTTACTCTGGGCATCACTCCATTAAAGGACTACATACTGCAGAGTACGGAAGTTGTACATACAAGGTTACTCTTGTTTCCTGACAAAAAACCATTGACTTTAATATCTTAGAAAGTGTGAAGAAATGAGTATTGCACTGATCAGTTATTGCAAAAAGTTTTAAAAGACTGCTTCCCTCTAATTACATTTTAGCCAAAGGAATTTTTTTAATGGTACATCTGTCAACAAATTGAAGGTGGCTGATTTTACTTTTGCCTTTTTTTTTTATTGTTAATGTATTTTAAGTGGTAAAAAGATAATTGAGAAAGCAGATTTCAATGTAGATCAATTTTTATGAACCCAAGCTGCTCATTTGCAAGAAGTGTTATCACAGACTGCATACCCAACCAATGAGCTTTTTTTTTTTTAAGAATTGGGTTTTAGCATTTTGTTACTGCTCATTTCACTTACGTGGATTTTTTGCAACATCTCCTTTATTTGTGAGTGCATTCACATATGAATCTAAATACTGACATACAAGTTTTCAGGGAGTTAAGATAACCTAGATGCTTGAGATGAAAACAAAACTAAATTTATATGTTGTTACATGAATTTTGATAACTACAAATTGCTTTGAGGCAATTTTCCTGTACGGTGCATTATTGATTTTACACAGTTGAACTACTTTTTTTAGAAACAACTGAAATGATCCCCTCAGCCACTCTACTCAATACTGTGTGTCTTTCCTTCTTTCTTACCTTCCATTGGAATCTAAACTACAGACATTAAAGAACAATTAAGCTGCACCAATATATAAAAATAAGAAATAATTTCAGGAATGTCAACTATAATATTTGCTTACTACCAGATCAGGCAGGCTGCTACTGACCTTAAGATGCTCAAAAGCATAGGAAACATGGCTTCTGAGTCTCTGCTAAAGGACAAAAACTATTGAGAGGTTGTCAACCTCTGCAAACTCAGTTTCTCCAAAATGGAGATGCATAGCATGTAATTTTCAGCTTAAGATTTTGCAACCAATTTCAACATGACGAATGCTTAAAGAACAAAGATATTTCAGGGAGCCATCAAAAAATTATGTTTCACTCTAATCCTAACACATTGATAGTGTAAGATCTTAAATACTACCATTCTTCTAGTTTCAGAAGAGACTGGCAAACACTTTGCATTGTGAGTTGAACCTGTTACACATCCTTCTCCAATTAATGATCATTAGGTATATTTTTACACCCTTCTCTGTACAAAAGTCTCAATATAAGGTTGTTTTTGGACAAGACTCAAAGTTATACCTTGTGGAAGAGCCTAGTTCTTAGGTTAGCTTTTCATAATATTGATTATGATAAATACTGACAGATGATCTACCCAACTTTTCCTTCAAGCTCCATGACTACATCAGAAAGAACATTGCAACAGTTATAGCAAAAGGTGGCAGGTAACTAAAAAAAGGTATTTTTAAAGCAAATTTCAATTCTTGAAACATTAAGCATCCTGTGTAATCCAATTACTCAATTCTCATTTGTGGCTTTTTCAATTAAACTGAAACAGAGAATTTAAGGCAAAAATACATGTAATTAAATGTAACTTTCACTGTAAAACAACCTAAGTAGGAAACAGACTAAAAGGCCACAAAAATGTTCAATACATTACACAGATTATGCTACAAGCTGTGAGAAGAAGCCAAAATACCACATCCTGCCAAGCAGAAGGAAGGAAAGGAATAAATAAGAAATCAGAAATTAAGCACTGATCCAGGAACATTCACAGAATTATTGTGAAAGAAAGAAGCATTTCCAGAGCACCCAGTTAACACCCCTATCCCCTCAGAAAAAAAAAAAAAGTCTTTTATGAATTTTCAAAACATGGCACATATCTCAAGTTCACCATGTCAGCTGCTGACAATTACTTGTATGGTATAAAATTTTAGATTACAGGATCAGTACAAATTTCTTGCGGAATTTTCAAAGCCTTAAAATGAATTTATGCAAAACACACAACTAAGTCTACCATACTGTAGGTCCCCTCAACAAGGACTAAAACTTGCTCAACAAGACATGCTACTTCAAACCTTTTATTTCAGTGTCAACTACAGGGACACTGAATTTTTGTTTGATATGTCTTCTTCAGTTTATTTTTGTTTTAACATATTTGGTAATGTGCAATATTTAGACAAAGCAATTCAAAACCAGTCATTTTTTTCTTTCCTTTCTCATGCTATATAGCATGAATGATTACGCAAACCATCACCTTCAGTTACATTCAAAATATACCTTACATGTTCATAATTTTTAGTTAGTCTCATTTTAAAGTTAAGGAAAACACATAAGCAAGATTGCTCATTTTCTTATGAAGAGGTATTTTTGATGAACCTTTACTTGGCTGATACATGGAGCTTTGAAGAAAAGACAGTAAAATAATTTTTTTTGCTGAAAATTATTTTTGTTGAAGTACATAGTGCTGCAAAAGAACCTGAACATTATTCCTTATTTAAACTGATAGACAAAATAAACCAAACAATGTTTGAACTCATGGCCCCTGTTCTTTACAATGCACATTGATACAGTATTCCCTAACAAAAACATTTGTGCTGCCACAAATAGATGGACCTACAGTAACAGTCTTGCTGAATGCTAATGGGTGCCTTAAGCAGAGGAAGAAATATTAGGATACCATGCAGATTTACTGAACTCACCTGACAGAGGTGTAAAACCATTTTCTAGGAGCAGAGATGCATGCACAAAAGTAAGAACATGATTGCAAGTAATAGACTTTCATGAAATTGGACACAGCATCTTCAAAATGAACAACAAAATATCATGATAAAAGTAAAATGTAAAATTTCAGGGTTCCTCACCTCTCGTTTTGCAAGCAGCACATTAGGAACAATATGAGGCAGGCAGCGTCCCAACATTAACATGACACTTTTTTCACTGTCTGCAATCCGAGACACCTAGAAAACCAAGTTGCTTGTTTGCTTTTTTTAGAAGCGCAGGAACAGAAAAATACCATTTGAAAGGAATAATAAAAATTGCAGCAGGTTGATCACTTACCAGAAAAGTATTTAATTTACTCCCACACATTAAGCTGTAAGTTTTTGACTTACATGAATCCACTTGTAGAGACTCAAAACTTCCCGGTAATTACACTTCTATCACTAGGTTCGTTATTAAGCATAAAATCTGAAAGCATATCCTTATTTCTTAACTTTCATGCACATAGATTCATCTCTCCATCTATGTCTTGTTTCAAAGCAATTATTGCTTGTTTACCTATTGGTGCCATGCAAAATGAAGGATCTTTTAGTTTATGTCAACTGGAAATATACCTCTGATCCCAAACGGCTGTCTGCTGACATCCGACAGAAAGACAGTAGTGCTTGATGGAAAGCTGGTGACAATTTCCTGAAATATCATCAAAAAGGGAATGGGGGGAAAAGCATAAATCAGAAAGGTGATAAAGCAAGTCCTTTCACTCTGGTTTAATCAGCTAGGTAAAATGACATCCAGAAAGCATGTTTAAGTGATGCATACTACAGAAGTTTTAAAATTATCTTTGACTTTTAGGGTGTTTAGTTTGTAGCAAGAAAAAAACCTGAGTGTCCTAATTAAGAAGTTACTTTTAGTTCCAAAAAATGTAACATTTTTCAAACCGCTGCACAGACAAAAATAGGACTAAAGCATGAAGAAAAGGAAGCTTAGGCAATACAAGAGGAAGCATACAATTATGCAAACGGGGTGGGGTGGGCGCAAAAATCACACAAAACAGTAATTTTGCTTAATGCTCCAATTCTGCACGTTGAACAAAAGCATTTGAGTAGTCAGTCAAGTTACAAGCTTCAAGCTTAAATAGAGTTTGCTCAACTGCCACTTTGGGATCTAACTTTGGATTCAAACGCAGCCAGAACCTCAAAATCAACCTTAAACTGCTGTCTAAGTCCTCATACAGGGTGCCTCTGTACAAGCACTGCCTCATGGCCACATCTAGCACCAGCCAACACAGCTGAGCTACTCAAAGCCTTACGCATCCATATCAAACCCTGATAACAGCCTCAAAACAGCCTTGTCTGAAGAGGATAATTTGGCAGAAATGCTCTCAGAAAACAATTACTGACCACTACATTAAACAGGCAAGCAGCAGCACTCTATTTTTCCCAGTAATGACAACTTCCTCTGCGCCTTATCTGAGGCCTGTACTTAGATGCTAATCTAACAGTGCTTCATCCACTATGTTTAAAGAAGAAAAACAACATTTGTCTTCCAAAACATGCACAGAAAGCATCTCACTCATTGTCATCATCTGCTGTTTGAATCCTCCAAAGACACTGAGAGGAGACAACTCCTGTTTATTATGTGGAAACTGGTAACACTTTTGAACCCTCAAAAATGCACCCGAGCGCACAGAATCCTACACACAATTATGGGCATGGACGTGCATTTTATCTAATAGATTGAAACATAATACTTCTTACAGTAAATACACTATCATTCACCCTTTTCTAACTGAAAAAGCCCATTAAGAATCAAAGCTCCTACTTATAATTACTTAAACTAATCTAAGATGATATTGATAAATATACCAGTTTTCCTCTTCTCACAACTTAGAAAATTATGATAAATAAGAATTTTTATTTATTACTTAAAATCAATTTTCTTTCTTAACAGTATGGATTTTTAAAGTAAATTTTAAATTTTAATGAAGGAAGCTTGTTTTAATTCTAATCAGCTTGGTTTTGTGCAAAGTTCACTTTTAAAAAGTTACTAAACTACTTAAATGATAGCTAGTTGTAAAGGATCTCTTTCACAATATGTTAGTCCTTATGCTGTAAAATATTCTTGACTGACAGACTTACAAGCTCTACTCAAGACTCTACAGTTTTTTGGACAACATGAGCAAGCACTGCAAAGCAGCAGCTTAACATTAACACAGAGGCAAGGCCTTGGCCAGCCCTCTGCCCAGGCTGTCCCTCAACTTAGCATTCATTCTACAGAATGTCATATCCTTTTCCACTTGGAATCCTACTTAAAATCCTACATAAGGGCAAAGTTCCATTCCCACTTTGCAGAGGCTGAAAAGTAAGTATGACAATATGTCACTGAATGTCCCTGTGCGGTCAATAACAGCAACCTCTGGGCAGTGTGGATCCTGTTACAATTGCTGGCTATACTTGGAGTCCAGAAAGCTTCTCCTTAATGAAGTCTAAAAAACATCCTTGATGGCTACGCTGGACAAAAATGATAGAAGACCAAGGCCTCTTGCACACAAGTCAGTGGCAAGTCTCTTCAAGGGCCAACAGATGCCAGTAGTGAAGATGTTCAAACATAAGAAAGTACAAAGAATAAAAACCTGAGCACTATTATTCTATTCCATATACTTTGGGACAAAAGAGTCAATTCACTCAAAAAGCCAGGACTGCTGTATACAGAAGACACCTTGTATTTGGTGCAAATTACCACACACCTTAAATTAGTTGAATAAACACATGTGGTGCAGTCTATTTAAGCCACTGCTAGTGCTTTGTACTGCAATCTGTTAACTGAGGCATTTTTCCAATGATGGCCATGTCCTCATTTGCCAGCATGCACACACAGCTGCTCTGAGTGCAGTCACACAAAACAGACTCACTTCCTCTTCTCTCTTCCCATCTGGCCAAGATTTATGCCAAGAATACACTCTACAGATACAGTAGTAAAAATCTTGCCTTTTAGGATAGTCTTAGTTATTAACCCTTAATACATTCTGAATAATTTACAGTAATTGTCTTCTACAAATAACCCTGGATTGAAATCAATAAATATCCAGCATTTCTATTCTGCTGCTTCTCCCATAGACCTCAAAAGATTTAACAAATAATCTGTTTTCTTAGTAAAAAAAATATACTGCATTATTACAAATCTAGGGCACAATCCAGGAAGAAAATTTAGTACTAGACACTGATCTATAAAACAAATATGCTTTCCTTTGACCCTTCGCTGACACATTAAGCCCAAAGCAGAGTACAAAAATAGCTACATATTACACATGCATTACTTATTTCTGCAGTGAACTGCATTTGAGGGGACTTCTATAGTTAACTCAATGGGGATTCATGGCTTCATTGAACTACTTTTCAAATAAATCTGTGTGCAGTTATATTTAAAACAGCTGTGAGCAGCAAAACAAATGCTGTTCTTCTAGACTCTGTCATAAATTCCACTGGAAATACACAGTTCACTCCTCACTCAGTGATTTAATCCTATTTTGATATACATCCTCACTATCCCCAAACCATCAATCTAATATTCATGCACTTCATGCCACCCAGCACTCACCATTAATCTGAGCAAAAAGAAACTTGCAACAAGCCAAATGAAAGCACATAGACAAGTATATAGCAATCAATGCACAACAGCTGTAAGTTTTGATTACTACATAGTCTAGATTTTCAGCTAGGATATGAAAGAAAAAGAAAAAAATCTGGAAAGCTTAAATCAAACCACTGACCATTTTACAGAAAAACCTAAGCTGCTCTACTTTCCTGTTAAACACTAGTGTCAACTAAGAGAGAAGAAATTTGTTATGAGACTCTAAAGTATTATATTCAGAAATCAGAAATCTTTCCTCCTATCCAATTCTAAAAGTTAAGATATCATTGAAAATGCAGCCCTGACCCTACAAGTTAGTGCAAGAAGTACAGAAACTCCAGAAAAAGAAGGATTGTTAGGGTTTGCAAGAAAAGAAAATTACTAGCAACTCTTATTTTGGGTGTTCTTTTTCTTCCCCCCACTACAAGCTTGCATTTATTTTTCCATCTGCACAGAATGTCACACAGATTTCTACTTGGTATTTTCAGATGGAAAGGTAATTCTAGAAACAAATTACACTATCAACACCAGCAAAAGCTCACTAAGAGAACTGATAAAATACAAAGCAGGATGGCTGCCTGCTTCCCTAGGAACAGAAATGGTAAGATCATAAGGTGATCTATGTGCATATCTTTGTCCACTGTGGTGATAATTACAAGTTGTACGTACCCTCATTATGTTTGTGGTCCATGTTACTCCTGATGACTACAGTGGTTTAGCTATCACTTAATGAACAAGTCCCCTCTTCACTATAAAAACACTTGTACAGGTTGAAAGGGCTTTCTCAAGAACACTTACAAACTCAGTCTCCAAGTAATAACACAACACGAATACCCTATTTTAGTTAATAGAATCATAGCTACCCAGTGAAGGCTTGCCACAAAATCAAAACTCAAAAATGCAGTATTGCCATTAGATACCTTTCTGATAGTTAAAAAATAAGTAAATGAAAAATAGTACTGCTCTCTAGGAGAGTTATACACATCTACATAGAAATGGTAAAAAATTTTTCCAACAAGTCTTCAAGCAGAACAGAAGAGAATTATGAAATTAAAACTTAAAAGCAAATGGAACTATCTTGTCTTCCCATTCACTATTCTGATTGTACCTGTTTTTTTGTTGCAAGAAACAGGGCTGGTTTTAGAAACAAGTAGAAAGTGAAAAGAAATTCTGAAACTTAATACTAAAACTGTAGGTTTATCATATGTACTCCTTCCTAAAGAGATTAGGAACAATATAAAAATATCAGCACTGTACCCTAGAGGTATGTTAAGTCTTTTATTTGCCTTCAAAACACAAATGATCTATTCATTTGGCAGAATTTCACTGTTAGAAAAATATCTACTCACTTTACAAGAATTTTTAATTATAACATGCAGTTTACAACTTATCACTAACCTATTAGGTTTATCAAAGTGGACTGCAGCTTTAGATGATGGAGTACATGAGGACAGTTTCTCTGCCTCTTTAGAGGGCACAGAATTTAGCATATCATCTTTAGAAGTCCTTGAATCCACTTCAGCTGATAAAGCAAGGCTTGTTTCCTCAATGTTTCCATGTTTATTGTCATTCTCAGAGCTCTTGATATCCAAGTACCGTCCATTGTCCTCTGAGACTGTGAGAGGCACTTGTTTTAAAGAAGGATGGGGAGCTACACCATAAACTGTTGACACAGCAAAGTTTTCATTCTTGAGAAGATCTATTTCACTGAAAGAGCAAAATATGAAGTATTTTTGTAGCTTTCATGCAAATGCTGTTCAAATCACACGACTGCAGCACAGAAATAAAGACAACATACTGAAGAGCTCAACACACTCAAGAGCTCTCTTCTTCAATTCATGTGTGTAAAAATTTCCTGTAACAGAAATAACTTCCATCACACAAATTGCTCAAATAAGCACTAGTTTCATTGAGTACTTTGGTAAATAATTAGTAGCAGGAAAAATGTTGCACTCTGAGTGAATCAATGAAACAAGTGAGTAATGAGTTTTATCTCCTTCTGGCTGAAATATGAGCACTGAGACACAAATTGTCACAAGATGGAACTCTATCTAGGATGCAAAACTTAAAACACGACAGTGGTGAATCAATATGTACTATCCTATCTGGCTTTGAAATGGTAAGTATGCAAGTCAATAAAGCCACTTAAAATTTATGCACTTTCCCAGATGCTGCATTAGTACACCTCATAAGAGGAATGATATCTTGTGGCTTACAGAATTATGTTTTGACCTAAGCTTTAAGTATCTTTTTTTTTGCTGTTATTAAAGATACTGTCATGTCTACTAGTCTTGCTCTTCAGAAAGAAGACATTTGGTGTTAAAACAAGCATCTTTTTGACAGTACTTGCAAGCTGTACCAAGGAGTGACATAAAGCTAATTGAAGAAAAAACCTATGTAAAACAGATCAGAAGTGATTCGGCTTTCAAAGAACTAAAGAAGTTACATTGAAAGAACAAAACTGATTACAAAATTAAATTATATAGGTAATAATAGGGAAATAGTCAGTTTGAAGTCTCTTCCTTTTTCTAAATCAAGTACCATGTATTGAAAAGGAAAGACTGCCCTGAAGAATTCCTAGTAATTTCCTATATCTAAGTTATGTTTTCATATACGTGCTAGAAAAACATGGAAAAGTTGTTCAACATTTATCAGCAGTCAAGTAGGTTGATAAGTACATACCTTTCAAGTCTTTGGATTTGTTCCATCAAAGACCATTTCTCACTGTTTAACACGCTAATTTGATCTTCCAATTTTTGCACTATTAAACATTGCTAAACACAAGACAGAAACAAAAGAGTTTAGTACAATAAAGCTAAGCAGTTCAGCAAACAGCTGCAGCATTTCTTCTGTACAGCCTTACTTCTATTGACCGTGGTGGTGTGTCAAACACAGGGACGGTCCCAAGTATAGGAGTGTCAACCTCTAACTCATCATCTTCTACTCCAACTGATGCATCCACCACATCTCTCGCAGTAACGTGATGGTTTCCAAAGTCACGGTAGAGTTGTAACAGGTCAGGAGGTTTTGGAATGTTCAATCCTACATCATCCCAAAGTTCAAAATCCTTCAAAAGAATAAAAGAAACTAAAGCATACAATATACTTCCTTTTATTTTCATTTATCTTCCTCATTTGACCACAGGTGATGCAATAGCGAAATAATCACATCAAGACTGCATTGTAGTAAATTAGAAGCTTAACTCAGCAAGAAACAATAGTAGAGGAAGGATCCACTTCATGAAGCAAAGCAGTCTCACTCTAAAGGCAACTCTAGGTAACATACTAGAGACAGAACCTCCCAAAACCACATACGTTACTGTTTTTTCCTAAGACATGAACACTTTTTAGAATCAGAAATAACATTGCTCAAATTCTAGCAAAAGCCAATGCATGTTGATACAAGGCAGAGATAGCAGTTTTGTTCCCATTTCATTTACAAGTGCAGGTGTAATTTCCCTGAGGCAGACAGTCACATTATCACAGAATCATTCAGGTTGGCAAAGACCTCTAAGATTATTGAATCCAACCTTTGACTGATCATCACCATGTAAGCAAGACCCAAGTACTAAGTGCCATGTCCAGTCATTTCTTGAACCCCTCCAGGGACAGTGACCCCATCTCCCTGGGCAGTCTGTTCCAACGTTTAACACTTCCATGAAGAAATTCCTCCTGATGCTCAAAACAGCTCAAACAGCTCTGTAGATGACTGATAGTGAGGTGCAAACAATACAAGGGCCTCCCTGTCTCAAACCATCACTCTATGTTTTTCTCATTGACATCTTATCATCCTATTAGTACAAGATTACTCCATGTCTGTATATATAAATAAGTACATGCACTGTTACACAAGAGGTGTGATGGTCTCCTTAATGACAGTAAATTTAAGTATTTGTTTAAACTTTTTTCCTGTTGTTCCCAGCCTTCACTGTATTTTTTCCATAGTCTGGTCATGTACAGGAAGGATTATTTTCTCAAAGAATTATGTGAATAATGTAGAAAAATATGTGCCTACTATATGCTAATTGCAGTATATTTATATTTACCTTTTAGAATTAAGAATTTTGCCTTTTTTTTTTTTGCTAATTGTCTCACAACACAAAACATTCTCAGTTGAGAACACAAATAGTAAGGACAAACTATTCATCTCTTCTCTTTTGGGGGCTGTATTCTCACAAGTATTTGGACCTTAAGTGCAAATATTCAGCGGAGGTGATGATTCAGAAATTCTATTTAACAACATATTTGCTTTACCGATTAGGATATGAAACACAGGAAAAGTATAGGAAGACCAGTTACCGATAAAACTGGATGAAACTCTATATTTAATTCTTCTGGTAATATTCCAGTTTTGTGATGAATACATATTGGGTGTTGATGTTACTGGCTGTTCTACCCAGAAACAGTCAGAATGTAATTAGAACCTTCCAAACATTCAAAGATATTCTTTCCATCAAATGTAAGCGAACAGAGATATGTTGAAACTGATCATCTTAAGAACAATGCATCCAAGCACAGCTATGTTGGGAAAGATCTAGCATAACACCTTATTACCAAGAACTTCTTCAATACTGTACTCAGTGCCACAGGTGATTAAGTATACTCTCACACACATACAAATGCCCAGAAGACAACCAATGGGTAAATTTTATAGCCTGTACAAGTCAACTGAGCAGGATTTAAGGAAAAGATTATGTTTGAGAATCAGATCCTTGAGTTTAACTGAATGTGTGCCACACTAGAATATAAAGAAATACACAACTCACAGTATTTCACTTCTTGTTTTGCTTCCTTTAAAGAATGCAAGCATTCTTGTCTCCTTCCTACAAATTTTGGGAAACTGCTGCTCAAACTGCTGTGCTTTCAAACCATGGTTTATATATGAAAATGCTAACTAACATATTTAACCTTTAGCATACTCACATACACGAAGCAAACTACATGCAGAGGAAAAATCATTTAAGTTCACTTGATTTTATGACAAGATCAGAATATGGAAAGCAGGCATGTAAAACAACCCCAAACAAATCCACAAGCAAACTTTACCTGATCATGATTTTCATCTGAAAATGTTATTGATGTAAGCTTGTAACTATTCTTCAGTAAAAATTCATTAACTAGGAAGTTTAGAGCTCTTTTCTCAAGAGGTCTGATTGGCTCCTGGAAAAAAAAAGAAAATATACTAGATCTTTGGTTTATCTCCCTTCCAACTATGGAAGCATATCCATACTAAAATCCATGCAAAGCTCATTTATCACCAGCCACCTACCTGAATTTCAGGACTTGATTTATAATTTTTTCGTTCCTGCAAAGGAACTTCATTTTCTGGGGAGGAAAAAAAGAGTAACTAAATTTTACTCTCTCACAGAGGATGAGCTCAGATACTTCTACATTGTTTAAAGTAGAGACTTAAGAAAAGGTTTATGTACACCACCTGCAGCCTGAGTCAGGTTGGCTCGAAGGGCCTGTATGGTCTCCTTGGCTTTCCGCAGTTCAAACTCCAGGACTGGACAGGGATTTGGATTAAACACACACAGGCATCCAACCAAGGCAAGGGAAACAAAAATAAAATATAAAAAGCAAGGATGGGTGTGAAAAAAAAGATACTGTTTGTATTAAAAATAAAGCATGCAATCTTTATGGAACTTATGAACACATGCAGCAGAGTTGGTCTGAAAGCAAACTGGTGAACATTTTCCATAGTTTCACTGGCCTTAGGTTAGCTAAGTCAAAATTTCAAGCTGTCTGACAAGGACTCGCTGTAAGGTTTTGGGATAATATTTGGGAGCTGATGCTGTCAAATGTTCTGTTTTTTCGAGGCAAGAAGAGTATGTGGGCAATCAGAACACAGATCTAAATGAAGCAAATACGCCATGGCAGCAGAGGAAGCTGTCTCCATGTAGCAAAGCTTAAACCATGAAGTTAATGTACAGTCCCATTGAAACCACAGAATTTTTTTTGAGAATTAGATCATACACCAAAATTTTAGCAGTTTAAATGGGAGATCTTGAAATGTACTTTATCTTACTAAAAAGAATAATCTCATTTTAAATTTCTCTTTAAAAATAGTGGAGTTTTAGGAATGTCCTAGAGTCGATTAAGATTTTGAATTCAGTTCACTGAATTCAAATGAAGAGATGCACAAGACCAAAATACCCAAAAAATGCAGCTCTTCTGCAGTACTTATAAAAAAGCTTGAAAGAAAAAAAGTCTTTGCACCATTATTCTTGAAAGTTTACAGTGATTTTCAAAGATCTAGAGTCAGCTTTAAATTCAAAAATACTTAATTTCAGCTTTCCATTCTCTCTTAAATTCACCTTTCAACTCCCCATGTCATTGTTATGTGTTTCTCATGTTCCAATGTTTCCTCCAAAAAGGGCCAGTGGTGATTTGTGTGCACTGGGATTTCATGTGTTTTGATGCTGAGGTTATATGTATGTGGTGGCTTCAAATTTTAACCCCCTGGACCTTTGCAAAACACACAGCAAATGTTCTTTTTAACAACCATTTACAGTTAGAACATCTCAGGAAACCTATTTAAGAGATTACCAGATAAATATATGCATTTCATTAATTCTCAGATTAATCTCATCACACCTAAACGTACAGTTACCAGAAGGAAGGACTCTCATACTTAACTAGAAGAGATGAGCACAGAACACCTACCATGCTGAAGTGTTAGATAACCTATTTAGAACAGTTGCGTATCTACTTTATTCCCCTGCAAAACGGAAAGTGTTGTAGCACCTTTTAACAAGAAAGTTTCAATGAGATCTTTAATCACTGCCTGGAAACAATTTAACATGGCATTTTTCAGAGGACAAAGCACAGCAGAAACACTGCATTGGCCCTTGCTGGTAAAAAGTGTTACTGAAATAAAACCATTTCCTCTGTTGACCATCTGTTACTCTTTTGATAATTAGCACTCATGGAAAAAAGATTCACTCAGTTTGCAGTTCTGCATAAAAACTGAAGGAGTAACTACAGTACACCACATTTGCTACATGAAAGTAACTTGTTTGATGCACAGAATTTTACTGCAGCAATACAAAAGCGCAACTGAGGATACAATGAATAAAATATGTAAAATCTCTCTAGCATTCAGCAATGCTGATCTGCAAATACTTCTGTGCAACAAAGTTAGAAAATGCTCTCATGGTAAAGTAAGTACCTAATTTTAGCACTTCCTCACATTTGAGTTACTTATTCACAGTTGTAAGATACTAATTTGTTACTTTTTGAAAAATTTAACTCAAATTAAGTAATTTTTCTTATGGAAATGACTATGTGTTAACATTTTACTCTTGTAAAATATTTTTGAAGACCAGAACAGTTGCAGATCAGGAGTGCCCTGCACTAGAATGATATAAATAATAAAAAAAGTTAGAAAACCACACAAACTATAAAAACTCAGGAATCCAATTAAGGGAAATAGGAATAAGACATGTCTGAAGGCGTAGAAAGCCAAAAAACTCATGTCAGACAAACCCATGTCAGACGGCAAGAATTGATTTTTAGTGAACTGTAATGATGCTGAAAATTCCTAGAAGTCATTAGGACTTTCCCCATTCAACCTTGAAAGTAGATTACTCTGCTGCATGTTTCTGTTACTTAGTAGAAGATTCTAGACATTGTATATTTGAGAAGCTGTCACTTGGTAGCATATCACAACAGCCACACAATTCTACCACAACACAGCATTGTTACACAGTTGTACCTCATCTAATCTTACTAATGCCACCATTATAATTGCCATCATACAAACCTTGATGCTTTCAAGTCAGTCACAAATGTAGTTTTTATTTGAAGTTTGTACATGTTTATACAATCATACATGTAAATAGCTATAACATTAACTTCAGTCAAATGTTAAACTGTGATTAAAAGCTCTTGAAGTTATACTGAAATGTGATCTTCTGCCAAAACATGTAATGATTTTTAACTCAACATGTCTACCAATGAAATCAACACTAGAAACCCTCATTTTTTGATTCTAAAACATTCTCTTAAATAAAAAGGCAACTTTTAAACCCCTTTCTTTGTAACCATTATGAAGTATTGATTTTAATATAAATGACCTGATGCCTCTTCCCCTCCCCTCTCCTGCTACAAGGCTGAAACTACGCCTTCAGAAGCATTGACAAAGCCAGCTAAGGTTTAATTTCGTGGTTGACTAGGCTGATAACATGTAGAACTCCTAGCACTTGGTGAAGGAGCTGACACTCCTCAAGAATGATGCACAGAAGTTTTGCTGCAGACAGCCTAAGAAAGGAATACTTTAGAAGGATACAGATACTCCTCTACACCAGCAAAGCAAAGAACAGAAATTTAGAGCCTTGAAGTTGGTTAATCTTCCTACAAGGAAAGCGCATTTCTGAACAATTTAGTTTGTCTTAGGAGAGAAAACTATTCCAAATCTCAATGGCTCTTGTGCTTTTTCTTTATTAAAAATTTCTAATCACTACAGCTACCATCCTGGAAAAAATTACAAAGTCTGACTTAAAATGGGTGAATCTTTCAAGCAAGCAACAATGCATTGGACCAAGGCTTTCAGACAGCCATTTTTAAATGTTTCAGCTTTCACGCAGCTAATCTAATACACCTTAAAAGAGAAGTGCACATCGGGAATGAGTAGCTTGTCTGCTGAGCTTTGAAATTTCAAAATTAAACTTTCTCAAGGGTCTTATTCTATTGACTTACATGGATTGAAAAGTTACCTATGAAGAACAACCTGCAATCTGGGATTGAACTAGTTGAGATTTACATGAACAGCAATCTTGTTGAGCCAAGGCCAAAAAGTTGAGGAAATAAACAGTACTTCTAAAATCATCCAGCACTTGCATTGTACAAGCAGTATTATTTCCAATTATATTACAACATTATATTGTACATATGAATTACCTTGTCAGATTTTTGCATACTTCACTATGAAGTACTCAGTACTTCAGATAATGGTAGAAGGGTAGTTTTATGTTGTGAAGCCACTATATGGCATTTGGACATTTTCTTTTAAAAGTAGCTCTCCTTTGAAGTATCAAGGGCCCCTGCGCTTACCCAGCTTTCCTCAAACTTTGATACTGCTACAAGCTTTGTTATTCCTGCCATTTTGAGTCTTTCCTCCTTGCCAAGTAAATGTAGAACTTCAGATGTCCTAAATCATGCCCTCTAAAACTTGTATGACATCCCATTACATTTGATGAATCTGTGCCTACATTTTGAGTCAATCAGAAGAAATTTAAATTCTCTGACAACAGTTAGCAACGCAGCCACTGTCACAAACATACTTCAGAACCTGAGGTTTCCCAACTCCCACTTTCCTGATATAAGAATTAAGAAAAGAAGTGGCCTTGAAATGTGAAACACTTCAGCACGTAACACAAACAGCCCCAAATCAAAAAGCCGTGCTTCAGCACAAGAGATGACTACCACACAACAAAAATTAAAACCAGCAGGAGAGTTCACAAGCAAGTATCAGACAGCTTGTCACTCTAATAGTGGGAGGCCAACACTTGACTCAGTAGCCTCATTCGTGCTTTGAAGTTAATGAGACAGGACCAGCTACAGAGAAGACCCGAACTACAGCAGACTTGTCTTCAGGTTCAACCCCTGGAGACCTTCAACCCGGAAAGAAATTTAAGAGGCTTATAACTGCTTCAGAGGGCTTAAGACAGGTAGCGAGAAGACAAAAACAGATCTGCTTTCAGGATGAACAAAGTGCAATGTTAGCAAGTGATAGTTGTATTACAGATGCCTTTTGTGTTCTGTTTTTTAAATTTTGTTTGTTGATCTTTTAAAAAGATTTTCCTCTGATTTTGGTGTGCATAAGTTAATAGTATCTACTGAAAAACAAAAGGGCTCTGTAAAAAGCAGAAACTGTGAACCTAAGTCTAGATAAATGAAATTCTTACAAATAATGAAGTGTTTTTTGAACTTCTCTCTTCCCTTCAAATCTCATTCTGCTAATCAGAGACTCAGCCTAGCTAGAAATCAATGCTAATACAGGAAAATCTGAGAATACGTATGATTGAAATAGAGTTTGATTGTAAGAATTAATTTTATCATCACTGAAAACACAGCATGTGTTTTTAAAATGATCAGATTCTCAGTTATGTCAAAGGCAGGATAGCAATAATAAACATTTTGAATTATGCAAAGTAGGGGGTTTAGACCATGGCAAATTTAAGATGTGGCAGAAGATTCATTTCTTTAGACTGAATGTCAGGAAACCTATTTAAAGCAAATGCTGTGAGTACTCAAGTTAGGCATATCCTTATTACACAGGAAGGGAACAGGTTTTCCATTCTCTAGCTGCTTTATGGAAATTATGAGTATTTGGAGGAGGTCTACTAACCCTACCAAATCCTTCAGTACTGAGTTTATCCTAGCAACAATTATTTCAAGCACTTAATACATGAGTTAGGATTCAAAACTTACCAGCAGTCTTAGAGAACAAGTTGTTTCCATCTAGTAAATTGCAAGCTGTAAGGATGCATTTTGGTTTTTTTTATCTTATTGTTGTATTATAATACATTATTAAATGTATTATCCAAATTGTTACGTAACTCTCATTTTCATTAAGATAGGGTAGATAAAGAAGAAAATTTATGTTTTCTAAATCGCAGTTAGTTTTTTCATACTTATCCACACCCTGACTGGCTTCTGTGACTTGCATCTTTTCAGTCAAGCTGATAATAACATTATAGAAGGGCTCAGGTAGCTTCCTTTTATCAGATTTCTCAAGTGAAAAGCTCACAGCAACTCTTCAAAACATGTTTGCTTCTAGGTCAAATTTTGATTCTAATACGAGATTAAATGAAGTGGTCTAATAGTCTTTAAATACCGAAATCAATTTCAAACAAAAGTTGACACAGTTATTTCCAGGAATTTTTTTGATTGTTAAGACAAAAAAATATAGCAGCTAAGTCTACCACTACCCATAACGGGCAAATGGAATATGGTGGCTTTGGATGATGCATGCAGACATTTTTTTGATTTGGGGCTTTCTAACATTGCCAAGATGTAAAAGCATTTGTAAAGTGGGTATGTTATAACTTCAGTTTTAAAGTTCTTCTGACTTGGAACTAGTTCATCCGTTTCATTTAGTGACTGATGTGCATTTATTTCCTATCTTTCATTTGATAAGATAGGGAACTGATATGGAAATCATGTGTTCTGTCCAAACAGTAAAAAACAAAGATAGCAGCATGAGAAGGGCATTTTCAAAGAGAAACTATTCAAACCTCATCCTCAGAACTATCAAAAGAAAAATGTGACTATTCGATCATATGAAAGCCTCAAGCTTTCACAACAGATGACAATTTTAATCTCCTAAGCATCAAAGCTCTTAACTGAACAGAAAGAATTTCAGAAGAAACAAGCGAGATGGATTTCCACTTAGGTGTCAAAGTGCATCTGCAGCTAAGAACAACTTCAAAAGCAGAAGTTGTAAGCCAGAGTTTGTTTAAAGAAGGAACTGGATTTGCAAAAGTTTTGAAACCTCTGTTGACATAATTTTTTAATGTACAAAATAAATACTTATCAGTTTTCGAAATTGCTCAGGAAGATGGCTTTTAACAGAATTGAGGCAACATTTTAAGCAATTACGACCGAACTAGAATTTTAAGTAGAAACGGGATATTTTTGAAAACTATCAGTCTTTACAAACATCCAGAAATAATATTCAGTCTTACTTTGTTCTTCTGTTACTTTTTAAGAACTCTTTGAAAAACATCTCTAAAGGAACACAGAACTGTAACGTAAATACCCTGACATACAATTTCCTCATCAATTACATATGACAGGAGTCAATCACTATATGGTAATTATCAAAAATACTGATCAATTTTAAGATTTACTTAATACTTAATTTTCAGCTGTATTAATTTCATACTGGAAGTAATCAATATTTTGTTACTAATGTTCTGTCAGAAGATTACTGGTTCTACTGGATGCAAATTCTGACTGGTCCATATTTCTATAAGCATCTCTAACCCAGTTCCAAGGACAGCTCCAAGCAAACATCAGACTAGTTCTCTACTAACACTATCGCCAAGAAATACTGACTAGAATCAGGAAAAACCTACCAAGATAAAGAAAAGAAATAAAATACTGGGATTTTGCTTGTTTCTTCCTTGCATTCCAGGACACAATTCATAAATGCTTGGGCTCCTTGAACACAATTTGTTTACAAGATTAGTTTTCTATTTACAACTATTGCCTCCTTGAAAAGGACTACATATACAATACACATATTGAAAAAGAGAGTAGCTAGATAGTAATAAGAATCCAGAAGTTTCCACATAAATTGAAGAACAGCAAGTTCCTATAGTTCTAGGCCAGAACACCAAAATACTGGTATTGCTTCGTGTTTGTGAATTTCATCCAGTCCTTTAATTCAGCAACACTGGCTGGATAAGAAAAATGAGATTTTCCCACCATTTCACACTGACCCAGAAATGAAATTTCAGAATCAAGATCCTTTACAGAACTATGTTTCATCAGCCTTTCTGTTGCTTTTAGAGTAGAGACAATAGAATGGAACAGAGACACAGCTGCTTGCATCACTTCAGGTTTCATAAAGCTCAATCATGTGAGCAGAAGTCACAGCACGGACAACTTCCATGAGCTCAGGATATTGAACAGTATTAACTGACAGGAAGCAAACAGAGCTCTGTAGCCATTTTTAGAGAGCTTTTATGGGTTTCTCGGTGGAAGCTGTGAATAACTTAATATAGGAACTTGGAAAAAATCCTGGACAGAGAAACATGGATCACATGCAAAAGTGGTTACTAAAATAATTTCAAATATAAGAGAAGGTTCTGCCTTTGGTGATATAATAGATCCAAAATTAAACGTGCCAAAGGCTCAGAACAAAAGGCAAAAAAAGACACTCCTTTAAACCAATCTTACAAAATCAAAGAATCAAATTGGAGAGAAAAGCACTACAATTAAGATTTGTAGCAAAGAAGATTTGTGGAACTGTGTAAATCCCAAATTTGCTCTGGGTTTGGAAATGCTTATTTGATCTCCATGAAAGCCATATTTAAAAGATGACTTGCAACAGATCTTTACATCAGAAAGCTCTCACCCATGTAGTAGTCACAGACCACTATGTAGAATAATTAATTGTATGTTTCAGCTGAACAGCAGTAGTCAATATCAAGTAGGCAGTATCAAGACACAGTTCTACTGTCAAAAGCTGGGCACAGTTTGCAATTATAGTATTTGTTTCTGCACTGGTGACATCTGGAATCATACAAAAGGACACCTGCCTGAACATTTACAGTAACTACAGCAGAAGTGTCTAAAGCATGATGCTGTCACTAAGCACCTAGTTAAACCACCTCAGTAAAATCTTGTCATCTTCAGAAATGTTCATTTAAATATACTTATGCTAGAAACAACAAATTAAACAGTAAAATTAACATCCTGTGATTCCTAAAACATATGAAACACTTACCTGCTACTCTTTCATCGGTTTCTCTATTGCCATCATCAGAGTATCTTGCAAAATCTAAAGAATCAAGAGTACTGATGCTTCCAGCACGATCTTAAGGGGGAGAAAAGAAAATTATCAGAAAGAATCCTGAAGAGTCTTTTCTAGAGAAAGCCAAAACAGCACCTTGTTTCAGGAGCTATAAATTGGAGGCTACATGTTCTGCAACACTCAAGTTTTACTGCATTTTCTAAAGGTCTGTAAGTAAAGAGTACATCAGTAAATTTGAACCAAAAATACAGCACTACAGCAAGTTCATTGAACACAGACTGTAAGAGATTCTTGCTCCCTCTAAAAGATGGCATTTCTAGTCTGTCCACAGCAAATGAGGAGCAGTGCACTGCAGTACTTCCCCTTTTCCACAAGGGCCAGGGACTTTGGCTTGGACACACAGGTGAGAATGTAAAAGAAACCAAACTGTTGTGTGACAAGTTTCATGCAGTTCCCGTTTAACAGAAAGCTGTAATTGCCTCAAATACTCTACTTCCTTTTCCCATTTTTAGTATTTTAAAGCATGGCAATGTGACCGAATACTTTTTTACAATCTCCTGACCTAGCCTTTAACTTCAGTACATACTCACTTAATCAACATTTACTAAGGAACACAGTATCTAACAAAAGCAAAGGAAGCACAGCTCATGCTATTGCAGGTATAACATTCACACTCTACAATTAAATTCTTAATTTAAAAAAGAAAAAAATCAAGAAATTCCATAACCAACATAAGGTTTGGACCTGATCTTGACATTTTTCATTTCAGGGGAAAGGCAAAGAAAAAACCATCAACCAAAATGCAATTTTGATATGTCTGTTGAAGCACATGTTCACCTTTTTATAATAAAAATGCACAAATTACTTGGTAACAGAACTCAAAATAAATTGAACATGTTCCTAGCACAATTGAACATGCAGAAATTATATTAAGTACCTTAGTATCTTTCTTCTCCTTTGAAATTAATTTCTATGTAGCAGTTCAGAAATAATTACATTAGAACTGCAGTCACATTAACAAAGAACAAACTCCACAGAGCTGTCAAAAAAACTCTTAACTGTCAGTGGAAATAGAAGCAATTTCATCACTTGTCAGTCAAACTCTGTCATGACTAACATCACTAAGTATTTAACCTCTCCTCCCATTCTGCATTATGTAAAAAAAGAACAAACAGAACAAAAAAAATTCTATTAATGAGTTTCTTTGTATATTTGTGCCTAAGTTGTACTGTAAGGTCTTGTGACATCCTCTCTACATGTAGACCAGCACTGCACTCAAATAATAACACCTGAATTAAGACTGATGAAAGTATTTACACTGAAAAGATACAGAGAATACTAAACTTACCAACTCTAGCTGAGTTCCACAATATCAAAACTTGCCTGAAAACCATAACTTGTCTGTTCCATGGACATATAGTATATGACAGTATACAGTTTATATCTAACCACAGGGTTTTTTCCTGTTACAATGTTTTCTTATCCAAACAATGAAACAGGCTGTTGCTCCTCAGTGAGTGTCTATTCAGTCATCGGTTTTAAACATCCTTGTTCATATGCAGGTTCCAGTCTTATCCTCTCCAATTTTTTCAGACATTAATCTGATTTAATAATTCTCTGTAGGCTGTTCTTTATAGCTTAGCAACACAGTACAAACTCTTTGTTTTATATCATCTTTGGAAAATGGACTGTTGTGAAAACAAACCAGTGGGGAATCACATTTGAAGAGATTAAGTTCAAAAGCGAACATGAATTTTGCATGCACAGTATGAAAGTCTTTAGAACTGACTTTTCAAAACACCCAACACCGTGATGAGTAGATACTGCTCCAACTTATTCCACTGGGAGTTACAAGATCATTTTTTGAAATCTAATACACAACATTCAAATGGAGATCTCAGTGACAAGCTGATGTTGAAGAGAAGTAACCAAGTCTCACATACAGCATCGCTACGGCAAATGCAGAAATAAAACAGTTCCCTCCTGCAGTCTTGCCATCTTCACAGATCAATTTTCTAATTGATCTGTGAACAGAAGCAAAGTAATATCAGAGAAACTATGCTCAAATTTTCAACTTAAGTCAACCACATCACAATTACTGAAGCATCCAAAGCCATAAGCAACACAATATTTCTTTATATGGCTAGTGGTGCACTTCAGAGACCAAGGCTCTCCTCTGAAAACTGATAAACCCGGACATAAAACACAAACTTACTGGCCAAAGCCAAAATTTTCTTGAAAAAAACCCAAACCACCAAAACCCAGTTGCCTAGAGAAAAGAAGGGGGTAATCACAATCTTTGTCAGGATGTACACAACAGAAGCTGTTTAAGATCATACCAGCAACTGAATCCAACAACTCACAATATCAATCAGTTCTACAACCTTAATGGTCCTACAGGAACTCAGCAACACCAAGGGGGTTTACTATTTCAACACCCAGAAACTGCCTTAAGCACCACCCCTGCATGCACAGCAGCAATTTTCAGGGTTGAAACTTGTACATTCACCATTTAGACTTCACTTTATCATTACAGTGTTCATAATAAAAGCAAACATCTGACTTCCTTTTCATACAGGCCAACATTGAGAAGACACACAAGCAGCTAGACTCAGATTGATGAAACCAAGGAAGATCTGCTAAGGAACACCAACCCCACGGCCTGTTTCCCG
This sequence comes from Corvus kubaryi, assembly GCF_017639235.1. NCBI lineage: Eukaryota > Metazoa > Chordata > Aves > Passeriformes > Corvidae > Corvus > Corvus kubaryi. The sequence continues at coordinate 10,415,344 of NW_024582057.1, forward strand.
CTACCATGATTTCACTCTGCCAGTAATGCTGACCCTCCTTCCCACACAAAAGCACACGCCCAGTACCGCAGCCCCTAACGCAAGAAGTTTCATTATCAGCAGAGTCACGGCACACAGGCACCGCCGGGCAGGGCGGTGCTGAGCAGCGCCCACAGGGGAGAGCAGCGAGCCCGCGCCACCGCCTCCCCTACCTAAAATGTCACCGAACGGAGTCTGGGGCCTCGCTACTTACCGCTGTCTTTGTAGGCAGGCATCAGCAGAGCTTTAACTCCTACAACTAATGTCATTGTCCGGAAAAATCATGGAATAACATCTTAGAACCTTGTATTTTACACTTCCATAAAGGACGTACCTGCTCCGCAAGGGATCAGAGGGTGTAAAAGGTACCTCCCTGCGGGCAGCACAACAGCCTCATTTGTTAGGAAAATGGGCAGGGCTGTCTGAAGGAAAGAAACCAAAGGGAAGGGCTGTGCTCAGGCACACAGCTCACCTGAAGAATGTGAAATATCATCATTTGTCTGAAGTACAAATAGTTGTACTCCAAGACACTGAGTGGAAGCATTTCAACTACAGCATTCAGAAAAGAGAATTATTTTCTGAATTGAAAGGGGAAAAGAAAAAAAAAATAGAAGAAAACATATACTTAAGTAATTTTTAAAATAAAAATAAAAATCTTAGCCTTAAGTTATCTGGCAAAGAATATCAAAGGAACTTCTTGTGGAGAAACTTGTGAAAAAGGAATACACTTTGGCTGAAATCTGCTTCTTTCTCAGAAAGAAATCCAATGTGACACAGCAGCAGGAACCCATTTTGTTGTCTTGGTATGTGCATTCTTACCAACAGTCTCCTGTGCATGGATTTTAGACTTATTTCTCTGAATTAAAACACTTTAGAATTAGCAATTCCTTTCTGCTAAAAGCTTTCCTAGTGAATAGTGGCAAAATAATTGCTGTCAGCTTCATGTTTCAGAAACGGTCAAAGCAAAGTAATAAGAACAATTTTGACAAGCAGGCACAAACAACTGCAGAACATGGATCACCTCAATATGGAACAAGAAAGTGCCACGGGTGCACAGGGAAGCACTGAAATTGGCTTAGGGTTTTCATAATTCATACTAGTGAAATTCCAGGAGACATATTGGGATAATAAAGGAGAGCCTGTGCACAGTTCTTGTCTCTTACCTTTACCACTGGAAAAGGATGAGCGAAATCAGAATGCCAATATTCATGTACTCAAAGATACTCAAAGTTAAGAAGTTATTTAATCCATTTGTTTAAAAATCCAATGTCTTTAATTTCATTTGTGAAGTTAAAAATCACGTTCAACTCTACATTTTGATTACTAACTTACACAATCTTTTAAAATATTGCTTCATTCCAGAGGAAAGGAATTTTAATTCTTTCCTTATTCCCAGAACTGCCACCAGATGACATGCAGATTTCTGCTGACACCTTCTGTTCCCTAGGCATATATCCAGCTCTCCCTACAAGTTGAGCATAAGTACCAAAGTAGGAAAATGTAAGGAAACCTCAAAGTGATACATCCCCTTCCACTGACATACATAATATGAGAAAGGTTGCATTTCATTCACTCTGATGATAAAGATTGTTTTTTACCAGCTTACCCTAAAGGACACCAACAAGGATCCTATTAGCCGTATTTTCATATTAGCCATATTGTCACAGTATGTGCATTAAGCAGAAGCAAGTTGCAGTCTTCTATAAAATCACATTAAATAACCTTTACATGCACATGACACCGTAAATCAACTAAAAACGCAGCCAAATTAAGCAGCATTACTTATTGACAGGAAGGCTCAAGAAAAAATATTTTTAAAATTAATGTTTTAGAAGCTGTTTGCATTTACTTTGCAAACATCCAACTGATCTTAAAAAAATTACTAGTTGATAAAACAGCCCAGTTGTAATATTTCCTCTAAGGTCGCAGGAAATCATATCATGTACTAACAATTAACCAAATGGAGCATATGAAGACCAAGAACTCCACATTTTTTCCTTGAAATTCAAAGAGAAGAAATTATACTATGCTTGTACAAGACAGATTCACTTTGCAATGCTAACTAAATGTTCACTTGTATTGAAAAATATTTGTAACCCTGAAACCAGACTATTGCTATATTTCAAACTGCTGGGTGAAATAGCTGGCTAACCACATTTTAAACTGATTGAAGAAATAACTGGCCACTGGAAGTCGGGTTTTGATTAGCATACATATGGAACTAGAAGTGAATCCTTCCCAGTCAGGATCAGACTGCAATATCCCACTAGATATTGCAATACTAGGACAATATATTTCCCAGTTTAAGCTAGGCTTTACATGAATTATATGGCTATATGGAGGATGAAACAGATGTAGGCAGATAGCTTACACATATCATAGGGAGATACAATCTTTTTTGGGTTTTTTTGAGATAGAAAAGGTCTGGATAATAACTTATACCCATCATGCTATATCAGGGCCATCAGCTGGACTCCCAATATCCACCCTCGCACACCACTATTTGGAGAAGAAAAAACAAACATGACTTTGCATTGAAAAAAAAACCCCAAAACCAAACAAAAAACCCACTATTTGAAGACATTCTACCTGATTGCTTAATACAATTTTATTTGTCAATTACTGTAGCATTATCAAATGGGAACACACAACATAGCACAGGCTTGGAAAAAACTGTTAAGAATATTCATGCTGCTGGATACTAGAAAGATTTATATCAAGAACTCTGAATATTCACCCAAGCAGAGCTCTGCTTCTAGAAGAATGGAATTTTTATTTCATTTAGTCTTTTTCTTTTTATTTTTTACTTTAGAGAAAGTTAAAATGTTTTAACATTAGTGTTAGAATTATCTTACGAGCAATTTAATCCACTAGTAGTAATTTCATTTGACAATAATACACTCTCTTCACTAAATTAAATTTTCACTACATAGGATTTCACTAGGGACAAACATTCAACAAGGCATCCCAGTTCAGAGTCAGGTACAACCCTACTTAGAAGCCATCTCAGGTTAATGCCTTCTAGCTTATCCTGAATAAAACCAGACGTTGAAAGTTACATAAGTGAATGACTGAGGCTATCAAAAATTATTGCTTAGCATCATCATCTTGATGGCTACTGCTAAGTAAGAAAAAACCCAATATGACTCCAGAATACAATTCTTGGCAGCAACAGTTCAAATTCTTGAACTGGGCATTGAAAACTTGTTTGGTAAAACAATTATTAAAATAGGGACTTGCTAAGGTTTGATTGAATTATGAATTAAAAACCAAAACAAAACAGGATTATTCAACCCACAAATACACTACACCTTAACACACGGCAGTAAACTAGACTCCAAAAATTATGAACTATCATACAAAAAAGTTGTTGGGGATTATAAATGTCAGAAAAGCATGCAATTACAGCTCTATGTGGAAGAATTAAAGTAAAAAACCCCCAACTTACTCTGAGATACTCTTTCAGATCTATAAAATGTGAGAAGCTATAAAAGCCCCCTACCACAATGTTTTTTGACCAACAAGCTTTAAAATAATCATATAGTTCCATTAACTTTAGAAAACACACAAGTTTTTCCTGATGACCTGTGCTATTCCTACGAGCTAAGCTGTCCCTCCTCCCAATATACACATAAACCCCTTCTTGCATGGGGGAACCTCTGATGGAAAATTCTCCATCTAAAAGAAAATTATGTCACGAAGAGATCAAAGCTGAAACTTTAAGGTGTCTGGAAATCAAAGGTTGGAAAAAAATTTCACAGACATCTTGCAAAGGACAACAGTACCCACATTTTATGTGGTATAGCTTATCTTTACTTTTAGGACACCTACCTAATTTTTAAATGCAAAGACACAGGCCAACTAGCAAGTACTCTGATAACAGATCCCAACTGAGAAGTTTCTATGAAAATTACTCAAGTCTGACACTTTTTTCCTTTCTTCTCTGTGCTACAGATACAATAAAAGAACTATTGAAATTCAGACCTAAGGAAATGCAGATGTATAAATACACATTTTAGGTCTGTTTCTGTTGGCAGTAAAAAAGTCTGCAAATGAGGTATTTTACCTACCTTAAACATTCCAGACCTAGAGCAAACTAGCCAGTAGGGTCATGCAGCAGATGGCCTGCTCTATTCTAGAGATACTGGTCTGAAAAAACCATGTCCTTCAATAACTTGTATTTTCAGCTATCCTGTACAATATCATAGGCACAAAATAGCAGAAGCCAAGGAAATGGGACAGAGGCTAACTGGGAAAAAGAATAAATTTCTTCTTGTATTTATCTGTACATGTTTAAGTCCCATATTAGTCCCGAACCACATATATGCATATGTGAATAAACCAAATTGTGAGAGAGAGAGCACATGTGATAGAAGGTGTGGGATAATGTGAAAACCCAAAGAGTTTTAATGAAGTCCTTTCTACATTAAATCAAACAATCAGGCATCATTAACCCTTTAATAAGTGATCATCAATTCGCAGTTTGTATTTGTGACATTATACAGCAACTGAAATAGATATGTTGTGCAGTACGTATGAATAAAAGAATTAAACTATTTAATTTCCCATAAATGATACTGCAAAGTTATTTAAACCGTACCACATTTCACAAGACATCTTTGGAGCAATATTTCTTTGAAAAGTTTTAAATGTCTGCTGCATTTAAAATTTCTGCTATGTTTCAACTTGTTCCAGGCTTACTGATGCTGGCTCTTTCAGCAAAGCAAACTTGATCCATTGCAGCAGACATTTGATCTAGCATGCAACCTTTACAGTAGGAACAGACTTATGTAACTATTTTTTAAACCAACTTGAACTTGTAGAGTAAATTTTACCAGATCGACACATTCCACATCACTATGGTAACTCTGGGATGGAATAAAAAGTCTTAAATTAATTCACTGTATCAGGCACTAAATTGTAAGCACCTGACCTACCAACCTTGCTTTGCAACTCAAGTGCCTCTTCTGCTCTCTCCAGATGTTCTTATTCAATGAGACCTGCAGAATTTTCCAAGTTGGTATACTCTGAAAAGAAGACTCCATACCCTCATCAAATGAAAACAAAACTTAGTTAAGTAAAGCTACTAGAATAAAATTAACTTCCAAGCTGTCAGAGCAATCTACTTACCAATTACCTTGAACAGACATTCAATACTACTCCATGATGGGCAGCAGATTGAAAACAGATGATCAATACACTTACCTACTTCATATTAATAGCAAATTCTAAAAATTCATAGGAAGCATATGAGGGTAAACCCCTAAAGCTGGTTAGGGAAAACTAACCTGTGCTTGCTGGCCAAGAACACAAAAAAATCCCAAGCAAACAAGATCCCACCAACCAACAACAAAAAACCCAACCACCAGATATGTAAAACAAATATTTTGCAGATACATTGCAATAAAAAGGTATTACTCTCACTCCCATGACAGGCACACTGCAGAAGCTCATCAGAAAGATGAAATTACAAGTAAAAAATAGATAAGATCGTGCACCCTAGCACAGAAATAACAGGCTCACAGAACTAGGTTACGATACAGATGCACCCGGGCTGATCTCCTGGAGAGCTATACCAAGACCAGGCTGCTTTTAGAGGGAGGCTTACTGCATAGACACTCTCAGGCAGCATCCAAATTAGTGGAGTCTGAAAGAATTAAGCCAGTGCTGCACAAAGCCATTTGAATGTTTCTGCAGTGAACACTTGAGGTCCAGAGGGGTGTGACCTTGGGGAAAGCATCAAACCCAGCCTGACTCCCTACACATGTGCAGGGAGTAGCTCAAGCTGCAGTGTGCTTGAGCAAGCAGACCTTCCCAAAACAGAACAGCTAAGGGACAAGCATGGCATGAAGGTACTTCTTGCAGCTCGTGAGCCCAGCTGACTTCAGCAGAAATCAGAAAGCATCAACAGCATCAAATTAACTCCATATGCTTGGGGCTGCAGCACTGCATTGTCCAAAATGTATCCATTAACTTGCACCACAAGGATTTTTCCATTTGTTGCAGTAACCCAGCTTTCCGTTATATGCTAATATCAAGCAAAATTGTATCGCTTTAGTCCTTAAATGGTTCCCCTTGCTGAAGGACTACTTAAAGCGCATAGGTAAAGTCTATCTTCATTCTCAAGCACTGTATTCTCTCAGGTTTTTTTCATATTTAAATCTTGGTAAGTTCTCATTTGCCCACTTTCTACATTTATCTTAGGATAGTAGTAAATTTTCCAGTTAACTTTTAACTTGTGTCCACGTAGTCTCTAGAGAATTAAAAAAATAATGGAAAATAGCAACTGGAGATCAAAGCATCTTTCCTATGAGAAAAGGCTGAGAGAGATGGGGCTGTTCAACCTGGAGAAGGCTCAGGGGGAGTCTCATAAGAAGTACAAATAATTGAAGAGGGGGCACAATGAGGACAGAGCCAGGCTCTTCTCAGTGATACTTGTGACAGACCACAGACAGTGGGCACAAAATGAAACACAGGTGGTTCCTTTGGAACATCAGGAAACACTTCTACTGTAAGGGGACTGAGCACTGGTGCACATTACCCAGAGGGGTGATGGAGTCTCTATCCCTGGAGGTACTTAAAAGGCCATCTGGACATGATCCTGGGAAACCAGCTGTAGGTCACAGTGGTTCTGCTTGGGCAGGAGGTTGGACCAGATGATCGCCAGAAGTCCCTTCCCACCTCAGCCACGCTGCGATTCCGAGATAATTTTTGCCATGATTTCTCTTACTCCAGAAGTTTTTTTCAAATAACAAAACAGCTCGTGGCTTTCTCTCTTCTCTAACATCAAACAAGGTGAAAAAGTACTTGTTATATAAATACAAAATTTCTGTGACTTTTTATGTAAGAGTATTTCCTTCAATTAAACAACAAAGTAATCAGCTGCATCACCATCGTGCAGAGATATATTGCAGGACGGGAGGAAGAAAATTGCCTCTACCCTACAGTGCACTGGAAGAAAGAGTTCACTGTTTCTCAAAAGCTTTTTCAACTTTGTCTTAAAAAAAAAAATTACAGTCTTTTTAACTATTTGTCCAACACACTCAATATGCTTAGTGCCATGTCTCAGGCATTCACATCATAAATAAATAAGGCCTAAAACCTTTATTGAATTATGCTATGTTTTAGCCTGTGCTAGAGATTTCAACTCAGTTGCTCAAATCGGCAACTTTACAATACACTAGAAAACCAAATACAAGTAGCACCCTGAAGACAGGAAGTTGTCAATTTGAACCAAACAATATAAGGTTTCAGGACTAACCGTTACATAAAAAAAAGCCCTTCTCATGGTGTACTTTAAAGAGCTCCATAATATAAATTACCTAGCTCAGATTTTGCAAAAAATCTTAATTTAGTTGGGAAGTGTAAGAACATCCTGAAAAATACTTTTTCCCATATTTTCATTAATTCTGTGTTTATAGAACATAGAAGTCCAGTATTCACAAGTTTTCAATTAGCAGAGATGAACTGCATACAGATCGGCTTCCAACATAGCTGATACCAGTAGCTACATGATAATAACTTGCTTCCAAATACTACACAAACCTTTTTTATCAGGTAATGAAACCCATGTGAAATTTTCAGCAAGCATTCTCTCACCTGGACAGTTTATGAGTCACATCTTCAGTCAAGAAAAAGGTAATTCTCAGAGGGGAAAAAAAGCTACAGGAAATTCAATGTAACTTATACGGAATTGAAATTACACATGGGAGAACTTAGAAAAGTTGCCAGTGGTTGGTTCTGAAATGCAACGCTCTAGCTCAACGTTCCAATTTCCTTCTTTCCACCTACCCAAAACCCAAACCCCAATCTCTGCTTTCCCTAACAGCAAAACCATCAGAAGGATAGTGTGCTGCTTCAGCACAAATCCAGCTTGTCTTGCTGAAGCTTTCAGCCACAGGATGGTTAAACTCACACATAACTGAACCAGCTACAGTGCCTATACAAAGAGGTTCACTTCTGCTTTCCCCAACATCAAAAAGTAACAGGAACTCTGGCACAGGAACAGAACAGAAGTCAGGACAAAAGCAATTAAATTCCCCATATCATAGCTGTGAGGATCCTAAAAGAACCAGAACATGCACTAAGTTACTACAGGGGAAAGAAAATACAATGTAGTCATCATAGTCACTCATTACTCAGTGGATAACTTGATATTTACCTGCCTAGTAGTAGTGGCTTCTACTCTGTCCTCCTTGGTCCATAACTGCAATGATTATCATGCTACCTTATCTTGTTACTTCTTTGTGTAGTTACATACTTATGGGGACTAACCTGTCTCCTGAACAATCTACCATTATATCCCGAATCAGCCCAACAGAGACATTACCCAAAGCTTAGACTCATCCATCAGGGACAGCTTCCAGCAGACCCAGTTTTAGTCATTTGACAAGTCCAACAGTTGCAAAAGCCTTAAGAAGCTTGTAAGCTATGAAGTGCATGTCACTGAAAACTTGTCAGAAACACCAGTGTCGGTCAAATGGAGTGGGTTTAAAGCAGTCACAACAGGAAAAGTTCACCTGGCTTCTGTATCAGTAAAGCCAACATCAGAGCACTATGAAGCCTCTCAGGTTTCATTCAGGCATGACTCTTTTCTGGCACGTTTGAAGTGAACTCTGCTTCCCTTCAGCATTATGTACAAACCTCTACTCTTTCAAATGTTTTCTGTACTTCATTAAAAGTGACAACCATCAGCCTTTCCCATCTGTTGACACCAGCAGCTTTGATTACCTATTTATCCGCACCTTTCCATCATGTCCTTTCTCAGGGGAGCACCTTTTCCAATTCAGGTAGAAAAACCACTCTTACCCACAAGCTACCATTCTACCTCCCAGTATCTGCAGATACAGCCAACAGGACTAGATATTTTTGCTTGCTTTCATAAAGTAACAAGCCAAAGTACTTGAGCTGACAAAACCAAATCACCTAACAAGTAGTCATTAGAATAAAAATTATTTGCCGTCTTCCCAATTTCCTGTCTTATTTAGACTACTTAAGCTGAGGTATAATGAACTGTTCGGAGGTAGCCCTGTTCTGCTCTATTTTCATTCAGAACATGTTGAAACACCAATCACGGCAAAGCCCCGCACAAAATTACAAAGTTTGTGATTTGGGATTGAGAAGAGTTGTTACCAAGACATCCCCCTCTTACAAAAGTAGAATCTGTACACTCTTCCTGCTTGGCTTTTTGCAGTAGGATCCATCTGAATTTCAAAGGCTACAAGCAAAAAGAGCAATGCTTCACAATATTCCAGCCCCTGCCCCCCCCAAATCCCAAGCCTGCCCCGCCAAAAACCCCAAAGGAAAATCAAACACCCCAAATCATAAAGAAAGCCAGGAGCTTACTATGAAGAAGCAGCAATACTTTATATCTTTGTGTTCACCGATGAGGTTAATCTAACTGGAATCAAATCCCTGGAAAGTTATAAACAATTTTATTATGACAATAACTAGAGAAAAATCATCTCCTGAAAGCCACAAATGTAACGTAAGAGCTCAAACGCCTTCCTTATGATTTTCATTAAAGCTATTTCAAATTTTGTGAACGCTGAGCTTTTGTAGCCATTAAGAACAAAATAAACAGCAAATTTTAAGAGTAACACTAGTTCTACCAGTATAAGCTGCATTCCTTCAGGAAAGGGCATTCATCAAACAGAGCAACCAAAGGGCATCATGTCAATCAAATTTAAAGAAGTTTTCTTCACTCACTATGCACAAGCTTGAATTATGGTCATGCATATAATAAACACATTTGTGGTCCAGGAACTCAGATGAGACATTTGAGCAACAGTTTAAATTTTGAGTGTCTCAATTTGTACTGTAACTTCTTATGCAAAAATGATAGGGACAAAAATTTATATTTAATGTGTAGGTGGTAACTAAAGCCTTGTAAAAGATCTGAATACAGTAAGAAGGAGGGACTTCCAAACCATACCATTCACATGACCAGCATTAGTAAAGTGGTATCAAAATGATCTAGCAGACACGGAGCAACTGCTATTGTAAGCAATGGAAGAAGATCTCAGAAGTTTGGGAACATCTAGCTGAGATACAGGACACGAAGGATGACTGTACCCAGGTGCTGTGCATCTAAAGGAATAGTGTTACTTCCTTCACAGCTTGAATTTGCTTCAAACTAGAAAAGCAAAATTGCTAGACACAAGATACATTTCCGCATTTTTCATTACAACATATCTTAATCTCAGTTTGTAGATGTGATGTTGCTGCTGCTGATGGAAAAAGGAAGGGTGTTTTGCAAAGTAAGAAATACCAGTCATCTGTCATTTGCTGTTGCAACCAAGCACTCTGAAGCACGGTTCAAAGACAAAACAGCTTCTAAGTCACTCACTAACCACACGATGCTGGTTCAAATCCAATGACACTTCAGTAAAATCTCTTTGTAACAGTCTTTGAAGATGAAGAGAAGAAAAAAAAGAGCACACCAAAATAAATTCCAGCATGCACTCAGAGTTTAGACTGGCACTTCTTAGAGTCCTTTTAGGCAATGAACACTTGTACGGGAGTTCTCCCATTCTGTACATAAAGTACAAAAGCTTTCTATTGCTCAGTGGAAATCCTCAGGCAGCATTCCAAACATACTTCACATTCAGTAAGAATTGCCAGTCATACTTTTTCTGCATCCACTCAAATTATGAAAAATCTCAGAATAAAGCCAGAGAAATTCATCTTACTTGGGGGTTGGGAGGAGCAGGTACAAAGCTAGCACTGAGAAGAAATTCTGACTTTAGAAATCAATAGAAACAATTTTTTAAACAATGTGACGCTTTTTTTTCACTGAAGCATAAAATTCACACGACCTTGAACTGGCAATCATGCCAACCTGCACTACTTTCTACATCAATAGTTTCTATTAAGAAAACTAGTAGTTTATTCTCAAATACCTTTGGGCATGTTAAAGCAAGAGAAGGTACGTGCACAACTCTCTCATACGCTCTCTGCAAGTCTCCCTGTGAAGATCCACAAAGTTGGGTCTCTCAACACAACTGGACATTTTGACAAACTTAGGAAACTGTTCAGATTTATTCTTGGATCTGAACCGTAGCTCAGTCATCTACCTAAATCAAGTAATACTAGATGCTTAAGAAAAAAGCGAGGGAACTCTTCCCAAACCCATGATTTTCAGCCCACCAGAGTCTTCTGCAATCTACTTTTTAGTAGCTGGAAAATGACATAACTGCAGAAGCATGAGATTATCAGCTCTTGTTCAACCAGAATCCATCTGAACAGCACTGTCACAATTGCTAGCTCAATGCTGGACTCCAGACTGCAAGAAAGTGTGACGGCACTAAGCTAAAAAAGCTGCTTGAGCTATAGAAAAATATTTTTTCATTGTTCTGCATCTGTCACCTTTCAATGTCACTTAATGTGAAGTGCCTTTTGAATCACTGTTGAAACAAAAAAACCCCTTTGAAATGCACTAACCTATTGTAGATATCAGATTTGAAGGCACCCCTTTAGGATAAGGTCTAGCATGATATTAATTTTAGCACTTCAGTATTAATAAATTTGTCCAAACTAAGTGTGAGTCTCCCCTTCTCTCTCCCCCCACTGCTACGGCCTCCTTCCTCCTTTTTTTTATAGGGACATCCCACAGGCATCTAACCATTAGCAGGTCAGCAAAATAATAATTAAGATGTTCTTACATAAGTGTACATTGGTCTAAGACTGCAAAAGGTCATTTTTTTTGTGCGCATAACAACACAGCTACACAGGCTGCTGTTTTTCTAATTCTGGAGTATGCGCAGTATCAGTAAGTGGGAACAACGTTTTATGTTAACAAAGAAAAGAGAATATTTGATCAATCAGATTAATCGACTGGAATCCCCAAGGAAACACCTTGGGGATGAAACAGAAATTTGTATCAGTTCAAAGCCCTGAAGCACAAGTTTTTCCAACATTCACTAATCATATCACGAAGACGACCACATTGACGATCTCAGCTGGACAAAGACAAGTATGAAACTCTAATTATTCATAAACAAGACAAGCAGAACATAAACAACACAGCAGGAATTTTAAAAAAAGCCATACATTTTTAAAAAGATCTTGAAATGCACTAACAAGTTGAAGTTTAGATGCCTCTATTATCCCAGCCCTCCAGATGCTATTAGTTATTTCCAAAATTTAAGTGTAACTTCGTGTCTTTGCAACATCAGAAACTCTTAAAAGAAACAAAAATACAGGACTATTTACAAAATGCCTTTAGGTATCTTGGCAAACACATAATTAAGTCTTTCACTTGTCTGCTACCCACAATTCCTTTCATTTCAATACCTTCCCCCGAGTTCATTAAGTCCTCAAAAGTCAGATGGCTGGGCAGCTTCTGTCTCCCAAAGCCACTTCCACAGGCTATCTCCTTTGTAGGGATCTTACGTTTCTTGACAGCAACACTGACAAGACACACAAGTGATTTTTTTCTAAGCCCTGTGTGCTACTTTTAAAACTCAAAAGCTTTTAAGGCCAGCTATGCAACAACTGTCCCAATATCTGCACTCCTTTTGCTCCCTGAAGTTATACCAACTCAGTATATTTACTGTTCCCCATCTCCAAATCCCAACATGGCTAACCAAAGATTACAGACACTTGGTAAACATAGCAGCATTAATTACAGGAAGCATCGTATTAGTTGTGCAAGACCTCTGAAACTCAGACCTATCTTTAGATGCACCAGCAGAAATAACACCCTAGCTCCTTATACCCCATTTCTGACAGTTTTTAGACTTCAAATGTAGCACTCACGGCTTAACACCCCACTCTTTCTCCTACAACCGTATGACTTATCACTTGGCAGTGGGCACTAAAGGCACTGCTGAAAATCAAGGCTGAAATTACCATTCCTCACATTTCTTCCGCATTTGGCAAACACCCGTGACGTTCACAGGGATACCGAAGCTCGATCAAACTACGCCTGTGGGACCAGGGTAACACGGATTCTGGCAGCCCACCTCCTCAGCGCCCGCCTGCCCCACTCCTACAGCCTCCCCCAGTCCCACGCTGATTAGAGAGAGAGCAAGGAATGACTGGAACAAGGAGCGATGCCAAACGCCTTTCCCGGCCGCCCAGCGACACCGAGAGCCAACCCCGCCCAGCCCCGCGCTCCCATCGCCGCCTCCCGTAGCCCCCCCCCGCCCCGAGCCAGGGTCACTTACTGAGCTGCCCGGCCCCGGGCTCCCGGCCACCAGCTCCCCCGAGCCCGCTGCCGCCGCCCAGGCTGCCCAGGGCCCCGCCGGCGGGCGGCGTGCCGCTCTGCCGCTCGAAGTTGCCCGGGTTGGAGAAGAAATCGCGGAGCCGGGGCAGCTCCCGGCCGCTCTCCAGCAGCTCCGTGTGCAGCTCCAGCGCTGTCAGCAGGAACTGGTCCCGCAGTAGCTGCGCCGCTATCGCGTCCATCGGCACCCGAGGCAGCTCCCCGGCCCCCGCGGCAGCATCGCCCGGCGCCGCCGCTCGCAGACCCGGCAGCTCCTCGGGGCTCCCCGCCGCCGGCTCCGGCTGCTGCTGCGGGTACGCCGGCCCGCCCGGTTCGGTGCTGCTGCTGCTGCCGCCGCCGGCCCGGGGCTCCTCGGGCTCGTCCTCCTCCGAGTCGCTGAGGAAGGGGTTCACACTGCCGCCCCCGCCCGCCGCCACCGCCGCCATCTTACAGCCCGGCGCGCCGCGACCGCTGCCGGGGCGCTACCGCGGCAGAGCCTGCGCGGAGACGCCGCCGCAGACGCCCCTGCTGGCGGGGCCGGGACCCGAGGCGCTGCCAGTCCCCTGCGATGGTGTTACTGATGTTGACGACGCTGCTGTTGCTGCGGGCGCTGCCGCCACTGGCGGCCACAGCGACTCCCGGCCGCCTCCTCGGCGGCCTCCCACCC